>NW_025745667.1:0-100000 GCF_021184085.1 Oncorhynchus gorbuscha | reverse complement strand
TGAGTAGTTATTTATGGTGCAGGGTTATTTGTAGATCAGTCTGTCAGTAGCAATGTCGAACAAGCCCATTGTGATCGACACTAGAGCGATACCAGAGACAGATGACGTGAGACACCTCAGGTTGTCACTATAGTTACCACAGTCATAAAGTCAGAAGGCCCGCCTACTCGACCAATCGGATGAGGGAGTGTTATGACACACATAAATGTGCAAAAGAGGCACTGAACATGAAATCCGATAAAACACTTCAAAACAAGACATGGTATCAAGGACAAGATTAAACGAGTCACTTACGATTACCCACATGGCAGTTTCTTGTCATTGTTGGTAGCTATCTGGCCATCCAGAATCACAACTCATCGGTCTTCTGCCCCATTGAAGCGTGCATATTGTTTTCGTGAAGTTGTCAGTTTACCTATCTAAATAGTGCCTTCAGAAAGTATTCATACCACATGACTTATTCCACATGTGTTACAGCTTGTATCCCAAATGGATTCAATCTTTTTATTCTCACCCATCTACAAACAATACCTCATAATGAAAAATGAAAGCATGTTTTTAGAAATGTTTGCAAATTTAATACAAATGTAATTGAGAAATGTCTAATTTATGTAAGTATTCACACCCCTGAGTCAATACTTTCTAGAAGCACCTTTGGCAGCAATTACAGCTGTGTTTTTCTAGGTAAGTCTCTAAGAGCTCTGCACACCTGGATTGTGCAACGTTTGCCCATTATTCTTCAAGCTGTCAAATTAATTGTTGGTCATTGCTAGACAACTATTTTAATGTCTTGCAATAGATTTTTAAGTAGATTTAGGTCAAAACTGTATCTCTCCCACTAAGAAACATCTTCTTGGAAAGCAACTCCAGTGCAGATTTGGCCTTGTGTTTTAGGTTATAGTCCTGCTGAAAGGTGAATTCCTCTCCCAGTGTCTGGTGGAAAGCAGACTGAACCAGGTTTTCCTCTAGGATTTTGCCTGTGCATAGTACCATTCCATTAATACCCCCCCCCCCATCCTTAATGATTACAAGCATACCCATAACATGATGCAGCCACCACTATGCTTGAAAATATGTGTGTGGTACTCAGTAATGTAACTACAATGTTGTAGTTGTGCAAAGTGGGTGGGGATATATCCTTCCTGTTTGGCCCTGTCTGGGGGTGTCCTTGGATGGGGCCACAGTGTCACAAGACCCCTCCTGTCTCAGCCTCCAGTATTTATGCTGTAGTAGTTTGTGTCGGGGGGTTAGGGTCAGTTTGATATATCTGAAGTACTTCTCCTGTCCTATCAAATCAAATCAAATTTTATTTGTCACATACACATGGTTAGCAGATGTTAATGCGAGTGTAGCGAAATGCTTGTGCTTCTAGTTCCGACAATGCAGTGATAACCAACAAGTAATCTAACTAACAATTCCAAAACTACTGTCTTATACACAGTGTAAGGGGATAAGGAACATGTACATAAGGATATATGAATGAGTGATGGTACAGAGCAGCATACAGTAGATGGTATCGAGTACAGTATATACATATGAGATGAGTGTGTAGACAAAGTAAACAAAGTGGCATAGTTAAAGTGGCTAGTGATACATGTGTTACATAAGGATGCAGTCGATGATGTAGAGTACAGTATATACATATGCATATGAGATTAATAATGTAGGGTAAGTAACATTATATAAGGTAGCATTGTTTAAAGTGGCTAGTGATATATTTACATCATTTCCCATCAATTCCCATTATTAAAATGGCTGGAGTTGGGTCAGTGTCAATGACAGTGTGTTGGCAGCAGCCACTCAGTGTTAGTGGTGGCTGTTTAACAGTCTGATGGCCTTGAGATAGAAGCTGTTTTTCAGTCTCTCGGTCCCAGCTTTGATGCACCTGTACTGACCTCGCCTTCTGGATGATAGCGGGGTGAACAGGCAGTGGTTCGGGTGGTTGATGTCCTTGATGATCTTTATGGCCTTCCTGTAACAACGGGTGGTGTAGGTGTCCTGGAGGGCAGGTAGTTTGCCCCCGGTGATGCGTTGTGCAGTCCTCACTACCCTCTGGAGAGCCTTACGGTTGAGGGCGGAGCAGTTGCCGTACCAGGCGGTGATACAGCCCGCCAGGATGCTCTCGATTGTGCATCTGTAGAAGTTTGTGAGTGCTTTTGGTGACAAGCCGAATTTCTTCAGCCTCCTGAGGTTGAATAGGCGCTGCTGCGCCTTCTTCACGACGCTGTCAGTGTGAGTGGACCAATTCAGTTTGTCTGTGATGTGTATGCCGAGGAACTTAAAACTAGCTACCCTCTCCACTACTGTTCCATCGATGTGGATAGGGGGGTGTTCCCTCTGCTGTTTCCTGAAGTCCACAATCATCTCCTTAGTTTTGTTGACGTTGAGTGTGAGGTTATTTTCCTGACACCACACTCCGAGGGCCCTCACCTCCTCCCTGTAGGCCGTCTCGTCGTTGTTGGTAATCAAGCCTACCACTGTTGTGTCGTCCGCAAACTTGATGATTGAGTTGGAGGCGTGCGTGGCCACGCAGTCGTGGGTGAACAGGGAGTACAGGAGAGGGCTCAGAACGCACCCTTGTGGGGCCCCTGTGTTGAGGATCAGCGGGGAGGAGATGTTGTTGCCTACCCTCACCACCTATCTGGTGTCCTGTATGAATTTAAGTGTGCTCTCTCTAATTATCTCTTTCTTTCTCTCTCTCGGAGGACCTGAGCCCTAGGACCATACCTCAGGACTACCTGACATGATGACTCCTTGCTGTCCCCAGTCCACCTGGGTGTGCTGCTGCTCCAGTTTCAACCTTTCTGCCTTATTATTATTGGACCATGCTGGTCATTTATGAACATTTGAACATCTTGGCCATGTTCTGTTATAATCTCCAGCCAGAAGAGGACTGGCCACCCCACATATCCTGGTTCCTCTCTAGATTTCTTCCTAGGTTTTGTCCTTTCTAGGGAGTTTTTCCTAGCCACCGTGCTTCTACACCTGCATTGCTTGCTGTTTGGGGTTTTAGGCTGGGTTTCTGGACAGCACTTTGAGATATCAGCTGATGTATGAAGGGCTATATAAATAAATTTGATTTTGATTTGATTTGTTGATCCATCCTCAGTTTTCTTCTATCACAGCCATTAAAGTCTGGAAGGTCACCATTGGCCTCATTGTAGTATATCCCTTAGCGTTTTCCTTTCTCTCTGGGCAACTGAGTTAGGAAGGAAGCCTATGTCTTTGTAGTGGCTGGTTGTATTGACGTGGTTGTATTGAAAGTGTAATGAATAACTTCACTATGCTCAAAGAGATATTCAATGTCTGCTTCTTTCTTTTTTACCCATTTACCAATAGCTGCCCTTTGTAAGACAGTGGAATGTGTTTGAAATTCATTGCTCGACTGAGGGACCTTACAGATAATTGTATGTGTCTGGTACAGAGATGAGGTAGTCATTCCAAGAATCAGGTTAAACACTATTATAGCACTCAAAGTGAGTCCGTGCAACTCATCATGTGACTTGTTAATAAGCACATTGTTTACTCCTGAATTTATTTAGGCTTGCCATAGCAAAGAGGTTGAGTATTTATTGATTCAAGATATTTCAACTTTAAACATTTATAAAACATAATTCCACTTTGACATTATGGGGTATCAGGTGTAGACCAGTGACCAAATATCTAAATGTAATAAATGTTTAATTCAGGCTGTAACACAACATCATGTGTAAAAAGTCAAGGGGTGTGAATTCTTTCTGAAGGCGATGTATCTTTCGAGTTCGTTAGAGGACCAAGTAACTAAATACATTCGGGAACAAGAATGGTCAACGTCACTAAAGTTCCTAACATTGAAAAAGGACAAACGTTTGGCGCAAAAGGATGAGTTGTCTTTTCTTTTCGAGATTACTATTAGCTAACTTTTGCTACTCTCATCTAAAATTAGCTAGCTAAGGGATTCTATTCCAAGCACAGCGTTATTCTATTTGGTAGAGCAACGTTGTTTGTTTCCCTACAACCCTCTCATTCTGGTAGTAATATGTCACACTCTTGATCTTCAACAGATGCATAACCTTAGACAGGGAAAAAAACAGTTGGGTGAGTAAAGGTTTTCAAATCAATGGTGTTCCCAAGTTGTGTGCACAAAGATGAATGAATGCCATCATGGGAAAGACAAACAAAAGCCAAAGAGAGATATGCTGCTGGAATGAACTAGAAGGCAGGATGTTCAAAGACAGATCATTTCAGTTCATGAATGTTGAAGTACTAAATAACAATGGAATGTTTCTCAATGAAGTTGAAGAAGATGTAACTTGAAATGGGTGCACTTATTTCAAGAGTATGTAGGCGAAGGGGGTTAGGGTGGTGTTTCCTGCTTACATTGTAAAGCGCTTAGGGTTTCTATCACAGTGGCATGTAAGTTCAATCAATAATTATTACATGTTTTGCTGTACAAAAATGGAAACTGGTCAAAAAAATACCAAAAGGTGGACTTCAAGGCTATAATAAACACTGCCCACGTTATCAGTGTTCCTGGTTTTAAGGTAAAGTAAATCAACCTACTGTTGGCGTTTACTCAGGCAGCCCAATTCCAATTAAAACACGTTTTCTCATCTCAACATGTTAAATAAGTTAAATAAATAAATGCCCATAGTAAGTTCCTAAGTGCCAAATAAAGTAGTTATTTTAAATCAGTTTCTTAAGTCAGCCAAACCGTTTAAAAAAAAAAAAAATTTTCTCAAAAATAAACATTTTGGAGAACATTTCTGTGAAACTGTATGTTTTACTTGTGGATTTTGAAAATAAAAATCTAAAATCAAGCTGTGTCAATTTGTTTGTGTACAATGCAGCTATTAGAGTAGGCCTAAACCAATTTTGGGTTAAGACATGAAATGATGAGTAGGTGCAAACATCATGATAAGCTTGCAAGCTGAGTTTGAATAAGAGATCAGATTACCACTTCACATTTAGAATGAATAGTTGGTTTTATTATGGCTAATAAATAACCAAATGATTGTTGGATCACTAGATAAAATAAATGGTTTAATAAATTGTTGTGCTGATCAATAGGAAATTCATTCATTACCTCTTTCAAATGAATATGTACCTTAAAGTGGTGTGCATTTGTATTTATTTTTGCAATAAAATGGTGATGCTTCAATAATACACATTTACAATAGGCCAATATCTAAAAATACATACAGCCCTAATGATTTGTGTATGAAATCATACAGATGTCACATCATCTGAGGAGTATGTGTTGTGCCTGCTATGGTTGAGACACATCATAATCTTGAATACACAGTGGGTGTCATGTTGAAATGTAAACTGAAATGTAAACTTACAAATGGTACGACAAAAATGGTTGGCCACCCATCAGAGAATGTTGTCTTAAATGGAAATACACATTGTTTAAAATGATATTGGCAGTCTTCCATAGCTGTCACACCCTGATCTGTTTCACCTGTCTTTGTGATTGTCTCCACCCCGTCCAAGTGTCGCCCATCTTCCCCATTATCTTCTATGTATTTATACCTGTGTTCTCTGTTTGTCTATTGTTCAAGTCAACTAGTGGTTTGTGGGGCAGTGCCGGCTTTTTCCAGTCTCTCTTTTCTCACCCTCCTGGTTTTGACCTGTCCTGACTCTGAGCCCGCCTGCCTGCCCCTGAGCCTGCCTCTGAGCCTGCCTGATGACCTGTACCTTCGCCCCTCTCTGGATTACCGACCTCTGCCGTACCCTGAGCCTGGCTGCTGCCCGGTACTATTGCCCCACCTCTGGTTTACTGACCCCTGCCTGCCTTGACCTGTCTATTGCCTGCCCCTGTTGGAATATTAAGCTAATGTTTATTTGACGTTTTCTGCATCTGGGGTTTACCTTCATACCTGATAATAGAATAGACATTCCCATTCAAGATTTGTGGTGTGAATTGAAACTTAACATTTCAATTCATTTACATTTTCAATGATTGTAGTTGTCTAAAGGGATAGGTTGATTCTATGAATTATATTTCTCACTGAAATGACACCCACCCTGTATTCAAGAGTATGCTGTGTCTCAACCAATGATTTGCAGTATCAGTCAACATTTGGACTCATCTACTAATTTCAGGGTTTTTCTTAATTCATACTATTTTCTACATTGTAGAATAATAGTGAATACATCAAAAATAGGAAATAACATATTCATATAGTAACCAAAAAGTGTTACACATATTTGAGATTCTTCAAAGTAGCCACCCTTTGCCTTGACAGCTTTGCACATTCTTGGCATTATCTCAACCAGCTTCATGAGGTAGTCACCTGGAAACAAGCTCACATTGCAGATTTTTTGCAGGTTTTATTGTCATATTTGTAGTAAATGGTTCACCTTAAACAATGAACTTACAGTGCACATGAGGAGCCACACATGGGAGAAATCATATCACTGCCCCGATTGTGGGAAAACATTCAATCAGAGTGGGACTCCACACAGGGGAGAAATCATAACATTGCAGTCATTGTGGCAAAAGCTACAGGCACTATTTGAAAATGCACATTTGGATTCACACAGAGGAGAAATCAGGCTGTTACTGCCCTGATTATGGCCAGGCTTCAATCTGATTGGACATCAAAAGATACACATGACGGCTCACATGGGAGAAACAGTGAGAGTTCTATTAACCTGAGCCGTGGTGCACCGGTCTGTGGCCTGTGACATGACCGGGGAAAAGTGGTGAGGGAGGAGTGCCCTTCTCTAATAGAACAGTAAACTGCACCATTCAGTCATTTTGTCAACAAGGCAGCATGGCACATCATCCAGAAACATACATCTCGTTTACATAAAATATACAATGTGTACAAAACATTAAGAACACCTGCTCTTTCCATGACATAGACTGACCAGGTGAAAGTTATGATCCCTTATTGATGCCATTTGTTAAATTCATGTAAATCCCTGTAGATGACGGGAATGATTTTTAAGCCTTGATACAATTGAGACATGGATTGTGTATGTGTGCCATTCAGAAGTTGAATGAGCAAGACAAAAAATGTAAGTGGCTTTGAATGGGTACATCGGTCTTTGGCAATAACTGCAACGCTGATGGGTTTTTCATGCTCAACAGTTTCCCTTGTGTATCAAGCATGGTCCACCCCCCAAAGGACACTTTTGACATCTTGTAGAGTCCAAGCCCCGACAAATTGAGGCTGTTCTGAAGGCAAAAGGAAGGGGTACAACTCATTATTAGGAAGGTGTTCTTAATGTTTTGTACACTCAGTGTATGTTCACATTTTCTAACTAGTTTTCATTGTAAAGGCAGATAAAGCAGTCACTTTCATTTGGATAAGTACATTAGAGAGTCTAATTTGAGAAACAGATGCCTCACAAGTCCTCAACTGGCAGCTTCATTTAATAGTACCTGCAAAACACCAGTCTCAACGTTAACAGTGAAGAGGCGACTCCGGAATGCTGACCTTCTAGGTAGTTGCAAAGAAAAAGACATATCTCAGACTGACCTATAAAAAAATTAATATTAAGATGGGCAAAAGAACACAGACACTGGACAGTGGAATTATGCCTAGAAGGCCAGCATCCTGGAGTCGCCTCTTCACTGTTGACGTTGAGACAGGAAGCTCCTGCACGCCATCTCTAGCCGACACTTTCAGCTACAGTTCACGAGCGCCTTCAGAGACCTTTGTGCCCAACCCATGAACTTTGCGTCTCCTTTCTCTGTTTTAGCTAGCAGAAGACTATACTTTAGCTAGCTAGTTATCAGAGCAATAAATCAAACAATCATTTTGTTTTACATAGCCTAGATAATTGTTTGTACAGTATGTCGACTTTGGTGTCTATTTCAGACCTTATGTCAATTTTCAAGGATGAGCATTAAAAGGGATAATACAGTTGAAGTCGGAAGTTCACATACACCTTAGCCAACTACATTTAAACTCTGTTTTTCACAATTACTGACATTTAATCAGATTAAAAATCCCTGTCTTAGATCATTTAGGATCACTACTTATTTAAAGAATGTAAAGTGTCAGAATAATAGTTGAGAGAATGATTTATTTCAGCTTTTATTTATTTCATCATATTCCCAGTGGGTCAGAAGTTTACATACACTCAATTAGTATCTGGTAGCATTGCCTTTAAATTGCTTAACTTGGGACAAACGTTTCAGGTAGCCTACCACAAGCTTCCCACAATAAGTTGGGTGAATTTGGGCCCATTCCACCTGACAGAGCTGGTGCAACTGAGTCAGGTTTGTAGGCCTCCTTGCTCGCACACGCTTTTTCAGTTCTGCCCACAAATGTTCTATTGGATTGCGGTCAGGTCTTTGTGATGGCCACTTCAATACCTTGATTTTGTTGTCTTTAAGCCATTTTGCCACAACTTTGGAAATATGCTTGGGGTCATTGTTCATTTGGAAGACCCATTTGTGACCAAGCTTTAACTTCCTGACTGATGTCTTGAGATGTTGCTTCAATATATCCACATTACTTTCCTCCCTCGTGAAGCCATCTATTTTGTGAAGTGCACCAGTCCCTCCTGCAGCAATGCACCCCCACAACACGATGCTGCCACCCTTGTGCTTCACGGTTGGGATGGTGTTCTTCGGCTTGCAAGCGTCCCCCTTTTTCCTCTAAACATAACGATGGTTATTATGGCCAGTTATATTTTTTGTTTCATCATACTAGAGGACATTTCTCCAAATAGTACAATCTTTGGGGTCCCCGTATGCAGTTGTAAACCATAGTCTGGCTTTTTATGGCAGTTTTGGAGCAGTGGCTTCTTCCTTGCTGAGCGATCTTTCAGGTTATATCGACATAGGACTCGTTTTACTGTGGATATAGGTACTTTTGTACCTGTTTCCTCCAGCATCTTCACAAGGTCCTTTGCTGTTGTTCTGGGATTGATTTGCACTTTTCGCACCAAAGTACATTAATCTCTAGGAGACAGAACGCGTCTCCTTCCTGAGAGGTATGATGGCTGCGTGGTCCCATGGTGTTTATACTTGTGTTCTATTGTTTGTACAGATGAGTGTGGTATCTTCAGGCGTTTGGAAATTCCTCCCAAGGATGAACCAGACTTTTGGAGTTCTACAATTTTTTCTGATTTTCCCATGATGTCAAGCAAAGAGGCACTGAGGTAGGCCTTGAAATACATCCTCAGGTACACCTCCAATTGACTCAAATTATGTCAATTAGGCTATCAGAAGCTTCTAAAGCCATGATTTCCAAGCTGTTTAATGACAGTCAACTTAGTGTATGTAAACTTCTGACCCACTGGAATTCTGATACAGTGAATTATAAATGAAATAATTTGTCTGTAAACAATTGTTGGAAAAATTACTTGTGTCAGGCACAAAATAGGTGTCATAACCGACTTGCCAAAACTATAGTTTGTTAACAAGAAATTGGTGGAGTGTTTGAAACACTTAGGTTGGAGTCATTAAAACTTGTTTATGTATTTTTTTTTACTTCAACTGTAAGTCTGGCAATGTGGAAGAGTGCAGCTATAGTGAGGGGAAACTTACCAGTTTGGTCAGGGCCAGCATGAGGGATAAAATTGATTCTGTGTCATGAGTGTAGCTAAACTTCTTTGGGATCGGTGTCCCGTCCACTGGACGGTTGAGCTAACATAGGCTAATGCAATTAGCATGAGCTTGTAAGTAACAAGAAAATTTCCCATGACATATCTGATATTGGCAGAAATCTTAAATTCTTGTTAATCTAACTGCACTGTCCTATTTACAGTAGCTATTACAGTGAAATAATACCATGATATTGTTTGAGGAGAGTGTACAATTTTGAATATTTAAAGTTATTAATAAACAAATGAGACGCATTTGGGCAGTCTTGATACAACATTTGGAACAGAAATGCAATGGTTGATTGGATCAGTCTAAAACGTTGTACATACACTGCTACCATCTAGTGGTCAAAATCTAAAGTGCACCTGGGCTGGAATAAGACATTATGGCCCATCTCTTGCATTTCAAAGATGATGGTACAAAATAAATACCAAAGACCTTTTGTTTTTTCTTTGTATTATCTTTTACCAGATCTATAGTGTTATATTCTCCTACATTCCTTTCATATTTTCACAAACGTCAGTGTTTCCTTTCAAATGGTGCCAAGAATATGCTTATCCTTGCTTCAGGGCCTAAGCTACAGGCAATTAGATTTGGGTATATAATTTTAGTCGAAAATGTTTAAGTTAAGTTTGAGCATCTTTGCAATAAACAATTTTCTAAAAGGCTGTCAACATCCTACAAGGAAATAGACACTTAATCAATTATACAATCATTAACATTGAAGAGGCAGTGAAGTCGAAGGATTTCTATATCCAGAAGGGAGGGTCTTACAGCCTCCGTGAATACCATCCTTACTGGCAGCAGGTTAAGGGCAGCTCCACAACACTGGAAAGGACACTTTCTTATTCATTGTGTGGACCACCAAAGCCTCAGTCACCAGAGTTTTTCAAGGACCACATGCTCCCAAAGTTGGCACTGCAACAGTGAACATCTGTAAATAACTTATAAATAGTTTATGCACATTGTTTTTGTTTCTACTTTGAGTTTTTCAATACATATACAAATTCTGTTTTACACAATATTGTATCATATTTGATGAGTTACTGACCTGTTCGTCCACAGGCTCGATGTGCTGTCGTCTCCACAACTGGATCAAACTGGCACAGGATGTCCATGCACCAGATGGTCTGAGGGATGCACTCCTGTTGGTCTGGAAAACAAATATAGATTTAGTCAGTGGTGGGTCTTTTTCAATGCTGTATCAACATCTTTATCATGGCAGAAAATGCATTGTTTATCATGTCACAAACCCACCATGTGACAAGTGGTCCCTCAACACCCAATCCTCATGCCTCATTGTTTGTTCTCGTTTCCCAATAAACAGCTTCTTCAGACTTGATTATTGTATTGTTAAAATAGACTGGGCTATCTGCACATCTAAAATCTGACTATGTGGATGAGACATTTCTGCTGGAATGGAGGAATTATCTGGAATGCTCAACTAGATGATCTGGACAAGCTAGGGTCCTATTTGCCCAAAGAGGTGAAATATTGCAATGAGTCATACGACTACTTCTGATTCAAATTCTCAAGAGGAAAGTTAACCTTTTGTAACTAGGGGGCAGTATTTTCATTTTTGGATAAAAAAACTTTCCCGTTTTAAACGGTATATTTTGTCATGACAAGATGCTGGACTATGCATATAATTGACAGCTTTGGATAGAAAACACTGACGTTTCCAAAACTGCAAAGATATTGTCTGTGAGTGCAACAGAACTGATGTTACAGGCAAAACCCAGATAAAAATCCAACCAGGAAGTGCTCCATATTTTGAAAGCCCTGCATGCCAATGACTCCTTATATGGCTGTGAATGGGCTACGGATGAGCTTACGTTTTCTACGTATTCCCCAAGGTGTCTACAGCATTGTGACATCTTTTTACGCATTTATGTTGAAGAATAGCCGTAAGGGACCCCATTGAGCAAGTGGTCACATGATGGCTCACGCAGAAAATCTTGCGTAAAGTACTGAGGTAGCCATTATTCCAATCGCTTCTAATGAGAAACCAATTGTCCCGACAGATTATATTATGGAATAGATATGTGAAAAACACCTCGTTATGCTAATTCGTTTGAGGCGATGATTACGCTCCCGCATGCGGGGTGGGTAGTATCAAGAATTAAAACCCTCAGCCGTGGTCACTGAGGAGGACCAACAGTGATAGGGGGATCATCTGAAAGGGACTGACATGCAGTAATCTAACAAAGGATTTTGGGCACTGGCCAGCAGCCAACAATTTTTACATTCAGGTCCTACATCTGTGGAATGCGATGTTTGTAAAGGCAACATTTTTATTTTTTTATTTCACCTTTATTTAACCAGATAGGCTAGTTGAGAACAAGTTCTCATTTGCAACTGCGACCTGGCCAAGATAAAGCATAGCAGTGTGAACAGACAACACAGTTACACATGGAGTAAACAAATAAACAAGTCAAAAATACAGTAGAAAAAAGGAGTCTATATACATTGTGTGCAAAAGGCATGAGGAGGTAGGCGAATAATTACAATTTTGCAGATTAACACTGGAGTGATAAATGATCAGATGGTCATGTACAGGCCGAGATATTGGTGTGCAAAAAAGCATAAAATAAAATAAATAAAAACAGTATGGGGATGAGGTAGGTAAAAATGGGCGGGCTATTTACCGATAGACTATGTACAGCGGCAGCGATCGGTTAGCTGCTCAGATAGCAGATGTTTGAAGTTGGTGAGGGAGATAAAAGTCTCCAGCAGAGAACTGGAACGAAAGGCGGCCAAATGAGGTGTTGGCTTTAGGGATGATCAGTGAGATACACCTGCTGGAGCGCGTGTTACGGGTGGGTGTTGCCATCGTGACCAGTGAACTGAGATAAGGCGGAGCATGGACTTGTAGATGACCTGGAGCCAGTGGGTCTGGCGACGAATATGTAGCGAGGGCCAGCCGACTAGAGCATACAGGTCGCAGTGGTGGGTGGTATAAGGTGCTTTAGTGACAAACGGATGGCACTGTGATAAACTGCATCCAGTTTGCTGAGTAGAGTGTTGGAGGCAATTTTGTAGATGACATCGCCGAAGTCGAGGATCGGTAGGATAGTCAGTTTTACTAGGGTAAGTTTGGCGGCGTGAGTGAAGGAGGCTTTGTTGCGGAATAGAAAGCAGACTCTTGATTTGATTTTCGATTGGAGATGTTTGATATGAGTCTGGAAGGAGAGTTTACAGTCTAGCCAGACACCTAGGTACTTATAGATGTCCACATATTCAAGGTTGGAACCATCCAGGGTGGTGATGCTGGTCAGGCGTGTGGGTGCAGGCAGGGAACGGTTGAAAAGCATGCATTTGGTTTTACTAGCGTTTAAGTGCAGTTGGAGGCCACGGAAGGAGTGTTGTATGGCATTGAAGCTCGTTTGGAGGTTAGATAGCACAGTGTCCAAGGACGGGCCGGAAGTATATAGAATGGTGTCGTCTGCGTAGAGGTGGATCAGGGAATCGCCCGCAGCAAGAGCAACATCATTGATATATACAGAGAAAAGAGTCGGCCCGAGAATTGAACCCTGTGGCACCCCCATAGAGACTGCCAGAGGACCGGACAGCATGCCCTCCGATTTGACACACTGAACTCTGTCTGCAAAGTAATGGGTGAACCAGGCAAGGCAGTCATCCGAAAAACCGAGGCTACTGAGTCTGCCGATAAGAATATGGTGATTGACAGAGTCGAAGGCCTTGGCAAGGTCGATGAAGACGGCTGCACAGTACTGTCTTTTATCGATGGCGGTTATGATATCGGTTAGTACCTTGAGCGTGGCTGAGGTGCACCCGTGACCGGCTTGGAAACCAGATTGCACAGCGGAGAAGGTACGGTGGGATTCGAGATGGTCAGTGACCTGTTTGTTGACTTGGCTTTCGAAGACCTTAGATAGGCAGGGCAGGATGGATATAGGTCTGTAACAGTTTGGGTCCAGGGTGTCTCCCCCTTTGAAGAGGGGGATGACTGCGGCAGCTTTCAAATCCTTGGGGATCTCAGACGATATGAAAGAGAGGTTGAACAGGCTGGTAATAGGGGTTGCGACAATGGCGGCGGATAGTTTCAGAAATAGAGGGTCCAGATTGTCAAGCCCAGCTGATTTGTACGGGTCCAGGTTTTGCAGCTCTTTCAGAACATCTGCTATCTTGATTTTTCTGCTGTGTCAGTATTAGACTCTGGCTAGCTTAATTGCCACCCCTGCTGACATGTATAACTAAATTCACCAGTCATTTTTGATTAGTCATGTACAACAGATGCACTCGTGAAACAAAAACATTTGATTTCTATGGGAAAACATTGATCCCATAAGTTCGTTGTCAGCTAACTAGTCAACTTTGGCTAATGTGGCTAACTAGCCAACCAAGGTGCCTAACTCACTAGCCCACCAGGCTTTAGCTAGCTAGGTAGCATTAGCTTAACGTTTTTCTAGTCAGACTTTTCTAAGTGGTGACATGCTAGATGGCCAACTATTCTTGCCATGGCGCCAGCCTAACGTTAGCTAGCAAGTCTGACTACAAAAACAGTGAGTTAACGTTAACTAGCTAGCTAAATATCCATTCCCTGGTGGGCTAACGCTAGCTAGCATGTGACCACGTGAAAAAGTAGCTGGCTAAATCACTAAATACTTGTCAATAAAAAGGTAACAACAGTCATTATGGTAGCCTATGCTGATTTTAGTTTTACTTGTAAGGACGGTATTGTGCGTTGTACACGTAACACATTCGGTGGGTTTCTAGCTAACATTCATAAGAACCTAGCTAACTGCAGAGCGTTAACCTAACCTCATTGCTCATTAGCAGCAACAACCATGGCTTACCTAATCACACGGCTCCAGCTACACTTTGGAAAACGATAAAATGCATGTGTGCTTATCAAAGTAGTGGTTACAATCCGGCGGTACATAACACATAACCATCTTTGCTTCTGATCGACAGAAAGATCTAAGGTTAGCTAGTTCGCTACAAAGGAGAGAGGGTAATGAATTGCGTTTTATAATTTAAAAACATTTTGATAACCGTTACTACTAGTACATGTGCTGCTACATAGATGTCAAACTCATTCCATGGAGGGTCTGAAGGTTTTTTGATTCAATTAAGACCTAGGGTGTTCGTAAATTACATCTGGAATGTCAGAGTGAGCGCATAGTGCGCTCTGGTCGTTCCTAAATTCAGAGCATTTTGCTCTCGGAGCATTGGCGGAGGAGTAGGGTTGATCCGAGCGCTCTGGCGGAGGAGTAGGGTTGATCCGAGCGCTCTGGCGGAGGAGTAGGGTTGATCCGAGCGCTCTGGCGGAGGAGTAGGGTTGATCCGAGCGCTCTGGCGGAGGAGTAGGGTTGATCCGAGCGCTCTGGCGGAGGAGTAGGGTTGATCCGAGCGCTCTGGCGGAGGAGTAGGGTTGGAGCGCTCTGGCGGAGGGAGTAGGGTTGATCCGAGCGCTCTGGCGGAGGAGTAGGGTTGATCCGTATTTATGCTGCAGTAGTTTATGTGTCGGGGGCTAGGGCGCTCTGGCGGAGGAGGTAGGGTTGATCCAGATGCTGCTGCGCTCTGGCGGAGGAGTGAGGAGGGTCCACCTGATCCGAGCGCTCTGGCGGAGGAGTAGGGTTGATCCGAGGCGCTCTGGCGGAGGACCTGTAGGGTTGATCCTGCTCCAGCGCTCTGGCGGAGGAGTAGGGTTGATCCGAGCGCTCTGGCGGAGGAGTAGGGTTGATCCGAGCACTCTGGCGGAGGAGTAGGGTTGATCCGAGCGCTCTGGCGGAGGAGTAGGATTGATGCGAGCGCTCTGACCTCACAATGTTAGTCAAGCTAACTGGCTGGTGTTGGCTAGCTTGCTAGCTACTTCCAGACACAAATGAGAGAACCCCTACTCTTACCATTTTACTCGACCTAGCAGAGCTGGTTAGGCTATGATCATGTTATCCAGTGCGTTAGTGACTGTAACTGTGCTGCTTGCAACAATTTAATTACGCATTTTTTTTGCCAACGTTTACTGACACCGGCCATATTCAACTGCTTTTGAGCGTTTGTAAATTCATCAGTTATTCTGCGCTCTGGCACACTCGAACGAGTGCGCTCTGAAATCAAAGTAGATAGCCAGAGTGAATTTCCGAATGCACCCCTAGACAACCAGGGGAGTTCCTGAAATCGGAGTAGATAACCAGAGTGAATTTACAGACACAGGAGAGAGAACCCGGAGACACTCCGCCCTCGGTGTTATGAGTTTGACACGTGCTACTCAGTACATTGGCCATGTTTACACTCCAGTCCAGTAGGTGGCGAAAGCGCAAAATCTGTTAACTTGAAGGTGCACGAACAGTGGATTCCCGTTTTTACTTAGTAATGCCGGATGTTGTTGTTTTTGCACGGACATGGATGGGATGAAAACAGCACAGCCACTTAGCTAGCTAATGTATTCTTTAAATATGTCTAAAATGCAGTTGTTGAGGGTTTTTCTCAACGATAGATTAACAGCTGCTGCTGATGAGATATTCGGGGTCGTTGAAAAAATGATAGCAGAGTATCAGGAGGAAGTTGTCCGTCTACAGAGGCTGCTCGACATTGTTCTTCAACCTGAGATACCGTTAAACCTACACAGAGCAGGTTTGTTACTCATGACGTTTGTCTAACTCAAACTCAATTTTACGAAATTAAAGGAGCAATGCCCGAGTTGGTTATTTTTAGAGGAAGTGTACTATGAAAATGATCGGGTATGCCTAAATGACCTAATGCCAGCAGTTGTTCCATTTAATTTCAACAAGCCTAGCTAGGGTGGGCGCTTTGGATCCTCACCATTCGTGATCAGTGCCGTTTAAGATGAGGGAGGATGTTAATGGCCTAATTTCTATTACAACATATCGGATGACTGTCATTCATATTCCGTTCACCCAGCTCAATGTAACATCAAAAGGTTTAGGCTACTACATGATGCTCGAATTTTCCCTGGACCCATCATGAGGTTGCTACAACCTAGCCTCTGAATGAAAGTTTACAATGTAGGTGCACAGGTCGAGATAATTGAGTAATCAAGGTGACAGACAGTGATACATGCAATACCGCCTTGCAAACTCATCACATGCAAACACAGTTCACTTTCATAGCAGCCCTACAGAGTGCTGCTGAGACTACTGTTGACTTTCATTGTAAAACTGGGTTTTAATCAATTATTTGACAACGTTAATATTTTTTGTGTGGTTTGATCTAAAAAGGATAACTTTTATGTTTCACAATTTTTATGTTTATGAACTGAGGAGGATGGTCCTCCCTTTTCTCCTCTGAGGAGCATTCCATTGATCCTCACTATCGTCTGGGATTAATGTGCCCAGCCGGTAATACACTCGTGTCTCCCCGGTGACCGTTCTGTACGTCGTCCATTCAGGCTGCAAAGGTGTTTCCTCCTTAACGTGATTTAATGGCTCGTCGGTGCAAGAAAACAGGGAAAATATGCATACTGTCTTAATAAAACACACATCTGTCGCCAGGGTTCGTCCGTCGAACTGCCAGATGGTGAAGTGTAATTCATCACTCCAGAAAATGCATTTCCACTGCTCCAGAGTCAAATGGCAGCGAGCTTTACACCACTCCAACCCAGGCTTGGCATTGTGAGTGGTGATCTTAGGGTTGTGTACGGCTGCTCTGCAAATGGAAACCCATTTCATGAAGCTCCTGACTAAGAGTTTTTGTGCTGACGTATCTTCCAGAGGCAGTCTGGAACTTGGTAGTGAGTGTTGCAACTGAGGACAAAACATTTTACACGCTACACATACTCAGTGGTCCTGTTCTGTGAGTTGTATGGCCTACCACGTCACTGCTAAACTGTCCTATACGTTTCCACTTCACAATAACAGCACTTACAGTTGACTCGGGCAGCTCTAGCAGGGCAGAAATGTGTCAAACTGACTTGTTGGAAAGGTGGCATCCTATGATGGTGCCACGTTGAAAGTCACTGAGCTCTTTGGTAAGGCCATTCTACTGCCAATGTTTGTCTATGGAGATTGCATGGCTGTGTGCTCAATTTTATACACCTGTCAGCAACGGGTGTGACTGAAATAGCTGATTCCACTAAGTTGATGGGGTGTGTGTGTGTATATATGTGTATATATATATATTTTTGTTTTTAACTGGTTTTACACAACTTTCTATCCAAGTTTGGAGAGAGTGCGAGGACAGCTCATGTCATGCAAGTTCAGGCAGCCTATCTATACAGGACAGTTGTATACTGAACAAAATTATAAAACGCAACTTGCAACAATTTCAACGATTTTACTGAGTTACAGTTCATATAAGGAACTGGGAGGGCATAGGCCCACCCACTTGGGAGCCAGGTCCAGCCAATCAGAATGAGTTTTTCCCCACAAAAGGGCTTTATTACAGACATAAGTACTCCTTAGTTTCATCAGCTGTCTGGGTGGCGCAAGTGAAGAAGCCGAATGTGGAGTGACCATGCCAGCCCAGGACCATCTGGTCTACAGTTGAGGCCAGTTGGACATACTGCCAAATACTCTAAAATGACGGCGGTGGCTTATGGTAGAGAAATTAACATTAAATTATCTGGCAACAGCTCTAGTGGACATTCCTGCAGTCAGCATGCCAATTGCACGCTCCCTCAACTTGAAACATCTGTGGCGTTGTGTGACAACTGCACATTTTAGAGTGGCCTTTTATTGTCCCCAGCACAAGGTGCACCTGTGTAATGATCATGCTGTTTATACCACAACTGCACCTGTGTAATGATAATCTTCTTGATATGCTATACCTGTCAGGTGGATGGATTTGAAATTTGTCCATAAAATTTGACATGTTTTTTTGTGGATATGAATTATTTCTGGGATCTTTTATTTCATCTCATGAAGCATGAGACCAACACTTTACATTTTGCTTTTTATATTTTTGTTCAGTGTATATATATAAAATAAATAAAAAATATAAATTGGCAGCTGATTAGTATGATGTTGCATCGGATATTTATCTTACAATGTTTGAATATACTACTTTTAATTACTGAACCAAGTAATTGAATAATTGCCACCAGCAGTCTAAAATGTCAGCAATACGACAGTGAATAACTTCATGAAATGTTAGGCTTAACATGAGAAAATGACGACCAAATAGGCCTACTAATAAACATTTACCCATTAGCATTACGGGAGGGTCCAGAGAAACTGTGTTACGCTAGCGACATATAGGTAGGGATCAAGTGACTAGGCAAAAGGATAGATCGACCATAGCAGCAGTGAATGTGATGAGTCAAAGGAGTTCATGCAAAAAGGGTCCATGAAGATAACCAATAGCTATCCAAACGACCTATTTAGCAGTCTTATGGCTTGGGGGTAGAAGCTGTTCAGGTCCTGTTGGTGCCAGACTTTGTGCATTAAACTGTTTTCCATGTGGTAGCAGAGAGAACAGTCTATGACTAGGGTGACTGGAGTCTTTGACCTTCCTCTGACACCGCCTGGTATAGAGGTCCTGGATGGCAGCGAGCTCAGCCCCAGTGATGTATTGGACCGTATGTACACTGCTCAAAAAAATAAAGGGAACACTAAAATAACACATCCCAGATCTGAATGAATTAAATATTCTTATTAAATACTTTTTTCTTTACATAGTTGAATGTGCTGACAACAAAATCACACAAAAATGATCAATGGAAATCAAATTTATCAACCCATGGAGGTCTGGATTTGGAGTCACACTCAAAATTAAAGTGGAAAACCACACTACAGGCTGATCCAACTTTGATGTAATGTCCTTAAAACAAGTCAAAATGAGGCTCAGTAGTGTGTGTGGCCTTCACGTGCCTGTATGGCCTCCCTACAACGCATGGGCATGCTCCTGATGAGGTGGTGGATGGTCTCCTGAGGGATCTCCTCCCAGACCTGGACTAAAGCATCCGCCAACTCCTGGACAGTCTGTGGTGCAACGTGGCGTTGGCGGATGGCGCGAGACATGATGTCCCAGATGTGCTCAATTGGATTCAGGTCTGGGGAACGGGCGGGCCAGTCCATAGCATCAATGCCTTCCTCTTGCAGGAACTGCTGACACACTCCAGCCACGTGAGGTCTAGCATTGTCTTGCATTAGGAGGAACCCAGGGCCAACCGCACCAGCATATGATCTCACAAGGAGTCTGAGGATCTCATCTCGGTACTTAATGGCAGTCAGGCTACCTCTGGCGAGCACATGGAGAAATGCCACCCCACACCATGACTGATCCACCGCCAAACCAGTCATGCTGGAGGATGTTGCAGGCAGCAGAACGTTCTCCACGGCATCCATCACATCTGTCACTTGCTCAGTGTGAACCTGCTTTCATCTGTGAAGAGCACAGGGCGCCAGTGGTGAATTTGCCAATCTTGGTGTTCTCTGGCAAATGCCAAACGTCCTGCACGGTGTTGGGCTGTAAGCACAACCCCCACCTGTGGATGTCGGGCCCTCATACCACCCTCATGGAGTCTGTTTCTGACCGTTTGAGCAGACACATGCACATTTGTGCCTGCTGGAGGTCATTTTGCAGGGCTCTGGCAGTGCTCCTCCCGCTGCTCCTTGCACAAAGGCAGAGGTAGCAGACCTGCTGCTGGGTTGTTGCCCTCCTACGGCCTCCTCCACGTCTTGTGATGTACTGGCCTGTCTCCTGGTAGCGCCTCCATGCTCTGGACACTACGCTGACAGACACAGCAAACCTTCTTGCCACATCTCGCATTGGTGTTCCATCCTGGATGAGCTGCACTACCTGAGCCACTTGTGTGGGTTGTCGACTCCATCTCATGTCACCACTAGAGTGAAAGCACCGCCAGCATTCAAAAGTGATCAAAACATCAGCCAGGAAGCATAGGAACTGAGAAGTGGTCTGTGGTCCCCACCTGCAGAACCACTCCTTTATTGGGGGTGTCTTGCTAATTGCCTATAATTTCCACCTGTTGTCTATTCCATTTGCACAACAGCATGTGAAATTTATTGTCAATCAGTGTTGCTCCCTAAGTGGACAGTTTGATTTCACAGAAGTGTGATTGACTTGGAGTTACATTGTGTTGTTTAAGTGTTCCTTTTATTTTTTTGAGCAGTGTACTTCCCTCTGTAGCGCCTTGCACTCAGATGCCAAGCAGTTGCCATACCAAGCAGTGATGCAGCCAGTCAAGAGCACTCAATGATACAACTGTAGAACATTGAGGATCTGAGGGCCTATGGCAAATCTTTTCAGCCTCCTGAGGGGGGAGAGGCATTGTCGTGCCTTCTTCACTTCTGTGTTGGTGTGTGTGGACCATGATAATTCATTAGTGATGTGGACACCAAGGAACTTGAAGCTCTTGACCCACTCCACTACAGCCCCGTCGATGTGGATGATGGGCGTGCTCGGCCCTCCATTTCCTGTAGATCACGATCAGCTCCTTTGTCTTGCTGACGTTGAGGGAGAGGATGTTTTCCTGGCGTCACGGACCTCCATATATGCAGTCTCGTCGTCCGTGATAAGGCCAATCACTGTCATGTCATCAGCAGACTTAATGATGGTGTTGGAGTCGTGCGCAGCCAAGCAGGCGTGGGTGAACAGGGAATACAGGAGGGGATTAAGCACGCACCCCTGAGGGGCCCCCGTGTTAAGGTTCAGCATGGCGGACGTGTTGTTGCCTACCCTCACCACCTGAGGGCGGCCCGTCAGGAAGTCCAGGGTCTAGTTGCAGAGGGAGGTGTTCAGACCCAGGGTCATGAGCATGGAGGCACTATGGTTTTGACAATCGCTCAGAATTAAAGGAACAGCATTCTCATTTAGGTGTTCTTCTTGTCCAGCAGTGTGGAGCGCAATAGAGATTGTGTCATCTGTGGATCTGTTGGGGCGGTATATGAATTGGAGGGGGTCTAGGGTGTCTGATGGTGTTGATGTGAGCCATGACCAGCCTTTCAAAGCTTTTCATGGCTACAGATGAGTGCTACGGGGTGGTAGTCATTTAGACAGGTTAGCTTGGCGCTCTTGGGCACACAGACTATGGTGGTCTGCTTGAAATATGTAGGTATTACAGACTGGGTCAGGCTTGTGAATGTTGACCTGTTTAAAGGTCTTACTCACGTTTGCTTTGGAGAGCATGATCACACAGTCATTCGGAACAGCTCTCATGAATGGTTCAGTGTTGCTTCCCTCGAAGCCAGCATAGAAGGAATTTAGCTCATCTGGTAGGCTCGTGTCACTGGGCAGCTCGCTGCTCCCTTTGTAATCCGTGATAGTTTGCAAACCCTGCCACATCCGACGAGTGTCAGAGCTGGTGTAGTATGATTCAATCTTAGTCCTGTATTGACGTTTTGACTGATGGTTCTTCTGAGGTCGTAGCAGGATTTCTTATAAGCATCCAGATTAGTGTCCTGCTCCTTGAAAACGGCACCTCTAGCCTTTAGCTCAATGCGGATGTTGCCTGTAGTCCATGGCTTCTGGTTGGGATATTTATGCATGGTCACTCCGGGGACGACTTTGTCGATGCACTTATTCAGCTGGTTTATGCTAGCTGGCAACAACAGCAGCATGGCACTAGTTAAAACTTGTGATGTAAATTTCAATGGGTGAGGGAGAAATAACTTGTAGTATTGGTCAACATCTGGATGTCACCGTGACATGACAATTAGCTAACGTAACGACAAACCGGTGTGAATGACCAGTGCAACGGTGTTGTATCGAGTTGCTTGCCACTGTTGAAGCAACTGCTGCCCAGTGGGAACCATCAGGCAGCTAGATCACCACCCGCTAGCTAACGTAGCCAATTTGTTCCATCCCACTGATTTTATATTTCGAGTAGGATAGCTGCCTACATGAGAAATCATTAGTAATATTGCAAATCTTCTGGATGTCACCGTGATACAGTCTAACGCTCAGTGGGGAGAGTTTTAGCTGCAACCTGGCAACACAACAACACGTGGCAGTGTGTCCTTCGCTCCTGCTTGCCGGCTGCTGTCCTGCAGTAAGGAGAGGGAAGTAGCTAGTGTAGCCAATATCAGGCCAGGGTGACTGCTACAATACATTTTATTGTCGTGATTTTCAATGAAAATGTACAATTACTCTGGTAAAACCGGAATGATTCTGAACACTCCCAAGTCCCAACTTCGGCAGACGGGGCGGACACACGACTACGATGACTACTACTACTACATTATTTAAAATACACACATACAGGAAGTACCAAGCTCTCACCTGAGGAGGACTATGGGGTGCTTTTATACATTTCCCAAGTTGATCACTAATTAGGGTCCCACATGAAACACTGACCAATACTTTGATTCCTACCTTGTTACATACATGTTGTTAAATTTTCCGTCTTATCCTTCTTCCAGACTTCCAGCAGCTTTCTGTCTCTGAAGCGGAGATCCCCCCGGAGCAGCAGCACTATGAGCAGGAGTGGAGCCCCAGTCTGGGGCAGGAGGACCCAGAAACCATACAATTTAAAGATGAAGAGGAGGAACTCCGGACCAGTCAGGAGGAAGAGCAGATTCAACGGATTGAGACTGTTACTAAAGATTACATATTCACTCCTGCCTGTGTAAAAAGTGACTGTGTGGAGTACCCAACTCGGCTCTCAAATATTTATCAAGCCCAAAAGGAAGGAAACAAAGAGAGAGACATTCTACCCAGTACTGTAACTGAACAGATCAAAACAGAACCTGATGGAGAGGACTATAGGGAATCAGAACCAACCAGTGTCTCTCAGCCCCTCTCTGCAGTCAATCCAGTCTGTTCTGCAGTTCAAATTGGTATGGAGAATACAAGACTTCCATCAGGTTTTAAGCAAGTCAAATCAAAGAGAACAGATATGGTAAAAGGACAAAGGTCCCGTATCAACACTAAGGGTAAGAAATCTACTCAGTTGTCCCTCCTGAAATCACCCAGTCAAGGTCATGCTACTCCTTGTTGTAAGGTGTGCGGTAAGTATTTTCATTACATGGGCTCATTGATGAAACATGTTCAAACTCATACTAAGGATAAAGAAACACTTTGTGGAGTGTGTGGAAAGCATATGGAGTCCACAGAAGGTATGAAAGAGCACCTCCAAACTCACATTGCAGCTAGGTTGTGTTGTCATGTTTGTGGTAAGTGGTTCAGCAAGAACAGTAAGCTGACAGTGCACATGAGGAGCCACACAGGGGAGAAACCTTTTTCCTGCCCTGTTTGTGGTACATGCTTCATGCAGACTGGAGATCTGAAAAGACACATGAGGACCCATACTGGGGAGAAACCATATCTCTGTCCTGATTGTGGAAAAGGATTCAGCGTTGCCAGTAATCTGTCAGTGCACATAAAGATTCACACAGGAGAAAAAGGAGAACCAGATTCAGCACTGGCACCAATCTGAAAATGCACATGAGGACTCACAGGGGAGAGACCATACTAATGACCATAGTAGAAAATGCATTTCCCAATCAGGTACATTAAATAACAATCAAAGACATACCAAGGCACCACTGTACAGGTGCAATGATTGCAGGAGTTCTCAAAATGATAGAACTCCTACAAAGTTACATAAACAATCATGACAAAGGAGAACACATGATAATGTGCTGTTTGGGAAAGGTCTGGAGACAGAAGACTGAGAGTCATGTTCTAACTTCCATGTGTGAGAGGAGATGTCTCTCAGGACACAACTCTTGGGTGAATAAGATATGACTGAATTACTGCTTGAACATACAAACTCTCCATCTCTATTTAACAGCAACTAGTGGATTTTTGAGCAACAGCAGTTCCTGCTCATTACTTATAGGATGACACAGAGATTTGAACCTATGTCCTCCATCTGTACATAAAACATGTTTTAGAGTTAAATGTGTTGTTAAATGTTGAAATCTGCTACTTTATATCTTGTTTGATGTTAAAGTAGTTTTCACAATAACAGTTGATTTTTGTTAGTCTCAGGAGCTGAAGGAATCTTACCATTTTTGTTATTACCGATGTTTGATGCCTATATTCACTCTTTGAGGGGAAAATATTTGTATCTATTTTGTTTTCCATGTTTTGACAATTAAGAAAATGTGTTGTAATATGTTCATGTAGACCCATTCATATGAATGAAGCTTGAGAAATGTGTTTTTCCAGAGATTGTACATTTTATCTGCCTTTTGTATAACAGAATAAATGTTGATAACACATGTATATCGTGAGGTGTCTTTTACCTGCACATTTCTCTTTCCTCTGATTTCTCTTTCCTCCAGCCACCCTAGTCATACTGTTCTCTCTGCTACCGCACGGCAAGCAGTACTGGAGCGCCAAATCTAGGTCCAAAAGGCTTCTTAACAGCTTCTACCCCAAAGCCATAAGACTCCTGAACACCTAATCAAATGGCTACCCAGACTATTTCCATTGTCGTCGTCCCCAGAGAGTTGTACGGTTTGTAAAAATATATATATATTTTTTTTGCATCAATGATTTTTGTTTGACACATTTTAACATGAAAATAATCTCACTTTAAAAAGAGTCTGTATAATTCTATTACCATGGAATTGCCCGAATACAAATACATCTTCAAAAAACAAACACTGTAAGGGAGGGCTCTTCCAATAAATCACTTGGACCTTGAAGCCAGCAAAGCCTCTCTAATGAAACCAACTGAAAACATATTTACATACTGTACACATTAAATATTGTCAAACATCAAACTCACTGCTGGCCAAACAACGCATACCTTTTCATAAACAATGGACCACACCCTAAACATTTCTTCTCAAACAGTATCTCTCACACACGCAGGAGGAACTTCCAGTACCAAACTCTCACCAGAGAAGGACTATGGGCAAAGATTATCTATTATATTGACAATATAGTTGAGTGACCGCTACAATATATGTACATGTCCTCAAAGATGGAAGGCAGGCGGGAGGAGGAGCCAAGATCAGGTGATACCATTCTAGCCAATGAGAGGTCAGATGCACGTGTGAACAGACACTACTCTGATGTAAATTGACGAACTTTTTTCTTCTTATACTGTATCAGTGCTTTCGTAACATCCTAACCATTACGAAACTTCTTCAATCAAATAACCTTTTTTTTCTTTTTTTGTGTGTATACATACAATAAGTATATAAATAGACAATGATAACATATGCTAGTGGGTACAACAAATTACAGATTATACAAAGACCTTAAAAGAAACAACCATATTGATTGTTTTAACAGCTTTCTTATTAGAATAATGTAGAATGGTCTTAATGTACGGCTTAATGTACTGTGAATATCTTTCCATAATTGTTTTACATATAGACAATGCCAAAATAAATGCAACATTTTCTGGATGTTCAACACAAAAAGTATAATCAATGTTAATGTATTTTTTTGAGTTTCTTCAGGGTAGTACTTATGGATCATTCTGAAAGAGACCTTGACCTTGTTAACAAGTATTTGTGTGGTAATAACCAGACTTTTTTCCAACAGATATTAGTGACCAATGTATTCCAGTAAGTTGTGATATAAGGAATGAATACAATATCCCTTTGAAATAAAGCATGTATAGATCTGTTGTTCTGAGGGAGCAAGGAGAAACACATTTTCCCTATTGGAGAGTCAACTGGATTAATTGAGGGTAGGTCAAGAAGGTGAGGTCTGGCTACACCTCTAAATAACATGAGAGTTCCAGATGGAATAGCATCAAAGACGAACTCTCTAGGTGTTACAGGGATATTGTAACAAGATAACATTTCCTCATAATTGAGAAACAATCATTCTGCATTAAAAAGTTGACTCACCAGCAGGATATGATTATTGAACCAGTTCTTAAAAAATAAAGACTTGTTTCTATACAAAATGTCCTTATTGTTCCAAATTAAATACCTATGCGAGGAAAAATTATGTTTATATATTAACGACCATGCTATGAATACTTGTTTATGAAAAGCAGATAATTTTGCAGGAGTCTTATCAATGTTACAGTTACATTTACATTTACATTTAAGTCATTTAGCAGACGCTCTTATCCAGAGCGACTTACAAATTGAACGGGAGAAGATGTAATGAGGGATGAAATTCCAAATTGAAGTTGGATTCTTTAAAAAATGTTTAGCCCAATTTATCTTAACTATTATTCAAAGTAGGAAAATCGAAAAAATTGAGACCACCATATTCATGAGTTCATAACGACAAATTTCCTAATACAATGTGTACCATTTTTCCAGGTGAAGTTGAAAAGCACCTGGTTAACCGCTTTACCTAACTTCAGCTTTAGAAAGCAATACTCAACCTTTCAAGGATAAATCCCTCCGCAACCAATGGTTCAACTTCTTTTTGTTTTTTTCAATAAAAGGTATTACATTTAATGAGCATCTTTTCCGTAGATATGGTAATCCCAAAGTATGTTACTTTTTCCTTGACTGGAATATTGCATATAGAGTGGGGCAAAAAAGTATTTAGTCAGCCACCAATTGTGCAAGTTCTCCCACTTAAAAATATGAGAGAGGCCCGTCATAGGTACACTTCAACTATGACAGACAAAATGAGGGAATAAAATCCATAAAAACACATTGTAGGATATTTAATGAATTTATTTGCAAATTATGGTGGAAAATAAGTATTTTTATTGTTTTTAAGTGTTAATTATTATTATTATTATTTTTTTAACAGTAACATGCAAAACCCAAAAAACAGAACAGCCAGAGGGATTAGACAAAGAAATAAGGAAGAGAAAAAAATACAAATCCACATAATATCAAATCAAATACAGACATGTAGGGAATTCATCTTTTAAATATTTTGTTTTGCATACGTTTTAATGATTCTAAATAGTTTTCCAATTTTAGATTTGCGTTTGAAACATTTTCCTAATAAAATAAAGATTTATGACATACTGATGTTCAATTGTGGAATCAGTGTAGTAAAATAATGTCCCAATTTGATATTTCAATGGCTGTATGCATTTTGTTGCCAAGATATAGTTTCACAACAGTTCAGAACACTTCACTATGTAAACAATTACAAAACAGGTGTTCAATAGATTCCATTTCTAGTTCACAAAAACTGAATTCACTGGTAACATCAGGTATATATGTAGAAATAAAGCTATTACATAGTTAGAATCTATGGATAATCTTAAAGGAGATCTCCTTTACTTTATTGGTCACCATACACTTGTGTGGATCGAGCCAAGCACGGCGCCAGTCTACATCAATCGATGAAGCCCAACAAAATATAGCAGAAGGAATAGAATTGCGGTTGCGGGCGGTGCAGTTGCCATACCAGGCGGTGATACAGCCCGACAGAATGCTCTCAATTGTGGACAACACCCTGTCGTTCTCAACCAACATCAAGGCGGTGGCCCGTTCCTGTAGGTTCATGCTCTACAACATCCGCAGAGTACGACCCTGCCTCACACAGGAAGCGGCGTAGGTCCTAATCCAGGCACTTGTCATCTCCCGTCTGGATTACTGCAACTCGCTGTTGGCTGGGCTCCCTGCCTGTGCCATTAAACCCCTTCAACTCATCCAGAACGCCGCAGCCCGTCTGGTGTTCAACCTTCCCAAGTTCTCTCACGTCACCCCGCTCCTCCGTTCTCTCCACTGGCTTCCAGTTGAAGCTCGCATCCGCTACAAGACCATGGTGCTTGCCTACGGAGCTGTGAGGGGAACGGCACCTCAGTACCTCCAGGCTCTGATCAGGCCCTACACCCAAACAAGGGCACTGCGTTCATCCACCTCTGGCCTGCTCGCCTCCCTACCACTGAGGAAGTACAGCTCCCGCTCAGCCCAGTCAAAACTGTTCGCTGCCCTGGCCCCCCAATGGTGGAACAAACTCCCTCACGACGCCAGGACAGCGGAGTCAATCACCACCTTCCGGAGACACCTGAAACCCCACCTCTTTAAGGAATACCTAGGATAGGATAAGTAATCCCTCTCACCCCCCCCTTAAGATTTAGATGCACTATTGTAAAGTGACTGTTCCACTGGATGTCATAAGGTGAATGCACCAATTTGTAAGTCGCTCTGGATAAGAGCGTCTGCTAAATGACTTAAATGTAAATGTAATGTAAATGTGCATCTGTAAGGATTTGTGAGGGTTTTAGGTGCCAAGCCAAATTTCTTCAGCCTCCTGAGGTTGAGGAGGTGCTGTTGCGCCTTCACCACACTAACATGTGAATGTATTTTGCTCCTTTGTAAAGACAGAAAATATATGTTGTGTATGTATGGTACATGTTCTTTATGTGCGCTTAAATAAAAATGTATAAAAAATGTTTTTTTTTTTATACTAAATTTTGACTTCTGCTTGTGTGAAAAGTGACTGATGAGGACCCAGCTCTCATATCTCCATCAAGCTCAAAAGGAAGGAAACAGAGAGAGAGAGAGATTCTATCCAGTACTACAACTGAACAGATCACAACAGAACCTGATGGAGAGGACTATAGGGAATCAGAACCAACCAGTGTCTCTCAGCCCCTCTCTGCAGTCAATCCAGTCTGTTCTGCAGTTCAAACTGGTATGGAGAATAAAAGGACAAAGGTCACATATCAATGCTAAGGGTAAGAAATCACTAACTTTCACCTGTGAGAGGAGATGCACCTCAGGACACAACTCTTGGGTGAAGATATGACTGTATTACAGCTTGAACATAAGATCTCCACATCACTGTCTGACAGAGAGCAGTCAGTGGATTTCTGAGCAACAGTAGTTCCTACTCATTAGTTATAGGATGACGCAACAGACATTTGAACCTATGTCCTCCATCTGTACATAAAACATGTTTTTTTGTTTTGAGAGTCAAAATTCTCAATATGTTGAAATCTGCTACATTATATCTCTTGATGTTGTTAAAGTAGTGTTCACAATGTTGGTTACTTTGTGCTTATGTGCCCTCTGGTGTCCACAGGAGTTGAGAGAATCCTAAACACATTGTATTTGTCATATTTTCTAAGGGTCAGTTTTAAAATAAAATGGTCAGAGAAATTGTAAAAATCGGCGGGGTTTATGACTTTGTGGTGTGGAAGCTACCCTAGGAAGCTCTTTGCCACCTTCTCCTCCCTCCTGAATCCTCCGCCCCCTCCCCCCCCCCCCTCCTCCCTCTCTGCAGATGACTTCGTCAACCATTTTGAAAAGAAGGTCGACGACATCCGATCCTCGTTTGCTAAGTCAAACGACACCGCTGGTTCTGCTCACACTGCCCTACCCTGTGCTCTGACCTCTTTCTCCCCTCTCTCTCCAGATGAAATCTCGCGTCTTGTGACGGCCGGCCGCCCAACAACCTGCCCGCTTGACCCTATCCCCTCCTCTCTTCTCCAGACCATTTCCGGAGACCTTCTCCCTTACCTCACCTCGCTCATCAACTCATCCCTGACCGTTGGCTACGTCCCTTCCGTCTTCAAGAGAGCAGTTGCACCCCTTCTGAAAAAACCTACACTCGATCCCTCCGATGTCAACAATTACAGACCAGTATCCCTTCTTTCTTTTCTCTCCAAAACTCTTGAACGTGCCGTCCTTGGCCAGCTCTCCCGCTATCTCTCTCTGAATGACCTTCTTGATCCAAATCAGTCAGGTTTCAAGACTAGTCATTCAACTGAGACTGCTCTCCTCTGTATCACGGAGGCGCTCCGCACTGCTAAAGCTAACTCTCTCTCCTCTGCTCTCATCCTTCTAGATCTATCGGCTGCCTTCGATACTGTGAACCATCAGATCCTCCTCTCCACCCTCTCCGAGTTGGGCATCTCCCGGCGCGGCCCACGCTTGGATTGCGTCCTACCTGACAGGTCGCTCCTACCAGGTGGCGTGGCGAGAATCTGTCTCCTCACCACGCGCTCTCACCACTGGTGTCCCCCAGGGCTCTGTTCTTGGCCCTCTCCTATTCTCGCTATACACCAAGTCACTTGGCTCTGTCATAACCTCACATGGTCTCTCTTATCATTGCTATGCAGACGACACACAATTAATCTTCTCCTTTCCCCCTTCTGATGACCAGGTGGCGAATCGCATCTCTGCATGTCTGGCAGACATATCAGTGTGGATGACGGATCACCACCTCAAGCTGAACCTCGGCAAGACGGGCTGCTCTTCCTCCCGGGGAAGGACTGCCCGTTCCATGATCTCGCCATCACGGTTGACAACTCCATTGTGTCCTCCTCCCAGAGCGCCAAGAACCTTGGCGTGATCCTGGACAACACCCTGTCGTTCTCAACTAACATCAAGGCGGTGGCCCGTTCCTGTAGGTTCATGCTCTACAACATCCGCAGAGTACGACCCTGCCTCACACAGGAAGCGGCGCAGGTCCTAATCCAGGCACTTGTCATCTCCCGTCTGGATTACTGCAACTCGCTGTTGGCTGGGCTCCCTGCCTGTGCCATTAAACCCCTTCAACTCATCCAGAACGCAGCAGCCCGTCTGGTGTTCAACCTTCCCAAGTTCTCTCACGTCACCCCGCTCCTCCGTTCTCTCCACTGGCTTCCAGTTGAAGCTCGCATCCGCTACAAGACCATGGTGCTTGCCTACGGAGCTGTGAGGGGAACGGCACCTCAGTACCTCCAGGCTCTGATCAGGCCCTACACCCAACAAGGGCACTGCGTTCATCCACCTCTGGCCTGCTCGCCTCCCTACCACTGAGGAAGTACAGCTCCCGCTCAGCCCAGTCAAAACTGTTCGCTGCCCTGGCCCCCCAATGGTGGAACAAACTCCCTCACGACGCCAGGACAGCGGAGTCAATCACCACCTTCCGGAGACACCTGAAACCCCACCTCTTTAAGGAATACCTAGGATAGGTTAAGTAATCCCTCTCCCCCCACCCCCCTAAGTTTTAGATGCACTATTGTTAAGTGACTGTCCCACTGGATGTCATAAGGTGAATGCACCAATTTGTAAGTCGCTCTGGATAAGAGCGTCTGCTAAATGACTTAAATGTAAATGTAAATGTAATGAAGCTGGTGATGATCTTTTGTCGCAGATGCCGCACATGATTAAAACAGACCAGCTGGATGGCTAATCAACGTGCATGATCTAAAAATGCCTAAAATAGAGTTGAGTTCTCCACAAAAGATGAACAGCTGCTGCTGAGGAGATATTTGGGGTCGTTGAAAAAGCGGTAGTAGAGTATCAGGAGGAAGTTGTCCGTCTACAGAAGATGCTCGACATTGTTCTTCAACCTGAGATAAAGCTACACAGAGCATGCTTCTTACTCAACGTTAATATAACTGAACCAATCTTCATTTTGTAGGACAGAGAAATGCCATGTTGCACTCCAGTCCAGCAGGTGGCTATAGCGCAACAATGTAATAACTTGAACATGCACTAACAGTGGAGTTTAAAAAAAAAAGTAGAACCCGGATTCTGTTGATGACGCACGGACAGGGATAACAACTAAAATAAAAACACAGCTAGCTAATCAACTTGAATTATCAAAGAATGTCTCAAATACAGTTGTTGAGGGTTTTTCTGAACGATAGATTAACAGCTGCTGCTGAGGAGATATTCGGGGTCGTTGAAAAAACGGTAGCAGAGTATCAGGAGGAAGTTGTCCGTCTACAGAGGCTGCTCGACATTGTTCTTCAACCTGAGATAAACCTACACAGAGCAGGTAGGCTAACTCGGGGGTTCCCAAAACTTTTTTTGCGCCGGGGACCCCTTTTGTGGTAGAAAATTCATCAGGCACTTCCTTGAATATCAGAACACAACTCCTACTTCAGAGTACGACGAAAATAGCATAAAAGTTGCAGTTTAAATGAGAGTCGTTCCATGTTTGAACAAGCCATGGCGATTTCTGATCGTTCTAACTACTTATGTAGTTAGAAACAGATAATATTAACATTTATACAACATTATTTTGTTTTACATTTTATTTGATCTCTGAAATTAAGCTAATGGATTGCACCCAAATTGGCCCTTTTCATTTATACAGGATTGACATAATATCCATTAAACAGCGTTTGGGAGTAGTGAACTTCACTGAACAAAAATATAAATACAACGTGAGGTGAAATAAAAGCTTCCAGAAATGTTACATTCTTGCACATTTTGTGCATACATTTGTTTACATCCCTGTTTGTGGGCATTTCTCCTTTGTCAAGATAATCCATCCAACTGACCGGTGTGGCATATCAAGAAGCTGATTAAACAGCATGATCATTACACAGGTGCACCCTTTGCTGGGCACAATAAAAAGCCACTCTAAAATGTGCAGTTTTGTCACACAACACCACAAATGTTTTGAAGGAGTGCGCAATTGGCATGCTGACTGCAGGAATGTCCACCAGAGCTGTTTACAGAAAATGTCATGTTAATTTCTCTACCATAATCTGCCTCCAATGTTATTTTTGAGAATTTGGCAGTATGTCCAATCGGCCTCACAACTGCAGACCACTTGTAAGGTGTCGTGTGGGCGAGCGGTTTGCTGATGTCAACGTTGTGAACAGAGTGCCCCGTGGTGGTGGAGTTGTGGTATGGGCAGGCATAAGCTACGAACAACAACACAATTGCATTTTATCGATGGCAATTTGAATGCAAAGAGATACCGTGACGAGATCCTGAGGCCCATTGTCGTGCCATTCATCCACCTACATCACCTCATGTTTCAGCATGATAATGCACAGCCCCATGTCGCAAGAATCTGTACGCAATTCTTGGAAGCTGAAAATCTCCCAGTTATTCCATGTCCTGCATACTCACTAGACATGTCACCCATTGAGCATGTTTGGAATGCTCTGGATCGACGTGTACGACAGCGTGTTCCAGTTCCCACCAATATTCAGGAACTTTGCACAGCCATTGAAGAGGAGTGGGACAACATTACGCAGGCCACAATTAACAACCTGATCAATTGTATGTGAAGGAGATGTGTCACCCCGCCTGAGGCAAATGGTGGTCACATCAGATACTGACTGGTTTTCTGATCCACGCCCCTACCTTTGTAGGAAGAAATCCATAGATTGGGGCCTAATGAATTTATTTAAATTGACTGATTTCCTTATATGACCTGTAAAGTCTGAAATTGCTGCATGTTTTATATTTTGGTTCATTATAGAAGGACTGAGAAGCTCAGTTCTGGTGACTTTTTGAAAGGACATTCTACTCCAAAATGAATGGGGGGGGGATTATGCTGACATCATCTAAAATATAATTTCCACTTCCAGAAATGAGCCCAATAACATATTGATAAAATTATGTATTATTTTAACCTGTTGGACCATGCGTATAGCCTATGCATGGTCCATATTATCAGGTATGCTATTAGCTAGCATTCGAAAATTAGGCAGTTTTCAGCCATTAACTTCACCCACGACTGACTCATGCAAACTACAACCCCAACGTATTTTAACATTTAAAACATGTCAATAATCATTGCAATACGGCTTTAAAAAAATGGCCTTTATCTTTAATCAGCGAGAAAGAATCTTAAATATATTTTTTTCAATGAGAACAGATTCATACAGCTATGTGTGCTTCGATCTTGACGAAGCTACACTACTCAAGTTACACTAACACACAGAATACTTCCAAAATGCTTCCAAAACCGTACCCAAGCATCCGCTGTTAATGTTCAGATTGGGTGTCAGGGCTATTAATTAAACTCCCCTGTACAGAAGACACCTTCGTTCAATGACTCTTATGTGTAATGTAATGGAACTGAGAGTCATGATCAATGGCTAGATATAAGCATCATCACCTGTAGCCGAACTGATGCAGAATATTGGCTATTAATAAATAGGCAATCCCATGTTTCAGCCTATCGCCATTTACCCTATTGCCTTCACACTCGACTCTGGACCTCGAAGCCCGTTCCACTGCGTTTATTTCATTGTTCCCTTCTAAATCAGGGATTGATTTAGACCTGGGACACCAGGTGGGTGCAGTTAATTATCAGGTAGAAGAGAGAACCAGCAGGCTCCGGACCTCATAGGGTAAGAGTTGAATACCCCTGCCTTATTGGTCTAATCATTACCCAGATCCCAAATGGGATATTTTAACCAACTATTTAGCAGAAAACATGCATAAACATAGTGAATGGGGCAGCAGGTAGCCTAGTGGTTAGAGTTTTTCGGTTACTGGATCGAATTCCTGAGCTGACAAGGTAGAAATATATCGTTCTGCCCCTGAGCAAGGTAGTTAACCCACTGTTCCCCGGGCACCGAAGACGTGGATGTCGATTTAAGGCACCTCTCTGTTTCAGAGGGGGTGGGTTAAATGCAGAAGACACATTTCAGTTGAATACATTGTTGGACAACTGACCTAGGGGTCCCCTTTCCCTGCAATATAATGTAGGCCTGTTAGGGTAACTTGGGTTAACCACCCGGGGTAACACTCCCCCTGACTTTACTTGTCACAGAAACTACTTGTCACTTTTCTCCCCCCAACACTTTCCCTGGTTGTCACTACTTTTGCTCAACTAAAAATGTAATGTTTCATCACAATTTTAAGTCACTCCCAAAAAACTATTTTGAGGTAGGGTGGTGTTTTACCCCAAGTGACCTTACAATTGACCCGTGTTACATTCAGTGCCACTCTCCCATATGCACTCACGGGGAATTGCTGAGCAGTAACTTGCTTAATTAACCATGCCGCTGCTAGAAACTCTTGAGTTTAAAATGGTGCAGTACGCACATATTTAGCAGTTAAAAAATAAATAAAGTAGCAATGGAAAGCTGGGATCCCCCTTTTTTTAACAAAGGACATTAAAACTGCTGTTTTCCCCTACGATTGCAAGAATTGTTGAGCATTGTTTGCTTGTCAGAAGCAAGTTTCCCTCCCTATTGTACTTGTACAATAGGGAGTGCACCTCGAGAGAAACATTTCTCTCACATAGAACAACAACAAGCCGACTAGTTAAAAACATAAACTATTCTGCTATGGGGTTGTCGGATTTTTCTAGTCATTAGTTGTTTTGTTTGCAAGAAAAAAGTAAACATGGACTGTTCTAGCATCTTCAAAGTGCATCTCGGAAGAAATATATTTTCTTTAATGTTCCATAGTTTTGGGACGGTGGCAGCAATGATTTAGCTGTGGTGCAGTGCCATTGCTAGATGACTGCAGCAAAAACACTGCTGTTAACATTTGACCCCAAATTGATCTCTTCTTGCAGTCTATGACATTTTAGATTTACAAATGATAATGTTTTACAAAGTAGTTTGGATGTACTTTTAAGTAACTTTAGTAAACTATATTTTTCTTAAGGGTAGCTTTAGTGCTGCTTAACTTCCAGTGTGAAGTATTTGGCAGGTTGGTAAACTATCTTTTCAGAGTAGCTTCCCAATACTGTCACTAAATATAGTACGCAACATCTGATTTGGACCATAATTCTTCCCACCGTTAATGAATAAAATGGTGAAAAGTCACCCATGATTCCCCCCACCAATCCCACTCCAACCACCAGTACAAAGTATCACTTCTCTATGTTTGACAAGTAGTTATCTGATTTATATTTTCTTCCCCAATTCAGAGAAAATAGTCATTGACGTTTCTTCCCGTATTTACAATAAATTGTGAAAGTACCAGGTTTTGCCTCCTAGATGCTGCTGTTTTTGCTGTTGCCACACTATTTTATAAGAGTTCTTGGTCTCTTGTGTTTATTACATTTATCATAACATTTTCTTTGCAACTTTGAGTAGAAAACCAATAGCTTTTGCGTATGATGAAAATAACTTCTGGTCATCCTCACAATAAGCCAAGCCTGTCCTTCATGAAAGTAATTCAGTTGGTCCTTCTCTAGGCCAGGGTTTCCCAAACTGAGTCAGCTGTGTAGTGCTAAGGCAAAAAATAAAATGTGCACCCAGGTGGGGCCCCAGGACCGAGTTAGGGAAACCCATCTCTAGGCAACCTAATGCTTAAACCAATCTCTCCTTGAATACTGCAACAAATGGCAGCTCTCGGAGGAAGAAACCATACTCTAAGCCGCAGCTCCATAATACTTGTGAGACATAGAGAGAACTGACAGTGTATAGCAGTTGTTGGGGTGAGACTGGAGTGGGGTGTGAGGGATCCAATTGGTATCCAATTGTTAGCAGTTACTATCTTGTCTCATCACTACAACCACTACAACTCCCGTATGGGCTCGGGAGAGACGAAGGTCGAGAGCCATGCGTCCTCTGAAACACAACCCAACCAAGCCGCACTGCTTCTTAACACAGCGCGCATCCAACCCTTAAGCCAGCCACACCAATGTGTCGGAGGAAACACTGTGCACCCGGTGACCTGGTAAGCGTGCACTGCGCCCAGCCCACCACAAGAGTCGCTAGTGCGCGATGAGACAAGGATACCCCGGCCAAACCCTCCCTAACCCAGATGACGCTAGACCGATTGTGCGTCGCCCCATGGACCTCCTGGTCGCGGCCGGCTGCGACAGAGCCTGGGCTCGATCATTGGTGGCTTTCAATCATTTTATTGGATTCCTCATGTCTTACTCATTGTTAGATGGAACTATATTTATTGAAGATTATATCAACACTATACATTAAAAGGGCCAATTTGAGTACAATTAATTAGATCAAATTATACTTCAAAATCATTTTTCAGGAATGCAAATATCTGTTTCAGTAACACTTTATTTGGATAGTCCATCAGTAAAATGTAATCTACCTACTAACCTTAACCCTTAACCTAAACCTTATTCTAATCCTAACTGTTTAGGATTAAAAGTTTAGAATTACAGTTCAATTATATTTGACTAGTAGTTCTTCATTATTGCAGGCGTACCAGACAGGAGGCAGGTCTACATGTCATTGAGTTTTCTGTTTTATCCTTTCTCCTTTCCTCCAGACCTCCAGCAGCGTACTCTTTCTTTCTCTGAAGAGGAGGTTCCCCCTGAGCAACAGCAGTGTGAGCAGGAGTGGAGCACCAGTCTGGGACAAGAGGACCCAGAGCCCATACAGATTAAAGAAGAGCAGGAGGAACTCAGGACCAGTCAGGAGGAACAGCAGCTTAAAGGGCTTGAGGCAGAGACCATAGAGTTCATATTCAATCCTGTCTGTGTGAAAAGTGATCGTGATGAAGACCCAACCCAGCCCTCACATCTCTATCAAGCCCAAAAGGAGGGAAACGGAGAGAGAGACACTCTACCCAGTACTAAAACTGAAAAGATCAAAACAGAACCTGATGGAGACATCTATGTAGAATCAGAACCAACTAGTCTCTCTCAGCCTTTCTCTACAGTAAATTCAGACTGTTCTGCAGCTCAGAGTGAAAACAGTCAAAGTGTCAGTGGTATGGAGACTGGAGGACCTCCTTCAGGTTTTAACCCAGTCAAATCAAAGAGAACAAAGATGATGAAAGGACAAAGCTCCTGTGTCAAGAAATCTACACAGTTGTCCCTCCTGAAATCACCCAGTCAAAGTCATGATACTCCCTGTTGTTGTAAGGTGTGTGACAAGTCTTTTCATCACATGGGTTCATTACTTAAACATGTGAAAACTCATAGAAAGGATAAAGAAGGTATTTGTGGTGTGTGTGGAAAATGTATGGAGTTCACAGAAAGTATGAAAGATCACCTCCAAACCCACATTGCAGCTAGATTTTGTTGTGATGTTTGTAGTAAATGGTTCAGCACAAATAGTAAGCTGACAGTGCACATGAGGAGCCACACAGGGGAGAAACCTTTTTCCTGCCCTGTTTGTGGTACATGCTTCATGCAGAATGGAGGTCTGAAAATACACATGAGAATCCACACAGGAGAGAAGCCATATCGTTGTTATTGTTGTGGACAAGGATTCAGCACTGGCAGTGCTATGAAAAGGCACATTAGGATTCACACAGGGGAGAAGCCATTTTGTTGCCCTGATTGTGGCAAATCATTCACTCGTAAGGGACATCTAAAAATACACATGATGACCCACACAGGGGAGAAACCACATAGCTGTCCTGATTGTGGCAAAGGTTTCAGCATTGCCAGTAATCTGTCAGTGCATATGAGGAGGATTCACACAGGAGAGAAAAGTCAAAGGATTCAGCAGTGGCACCAATCTGAAAGTGCACACGAGGACTCACAGGGGAGAGACCATACTGATGTCCCTATAGTAGAAGATTAATTTTCCAATCGGGTACATTGAATAGCAATAGGCACCATCTATGGCCACCAGACTATATCCAGCTGATCTGTCATTAAACCATCAATACGCATTAAAATCACCCGCACAGCTGATCTCAATTGCAATCATCGTTGGCCACTGATTTACCGCTCCTTTAACGCAGATGTCGAGCTTATCTTTTAGTCCTGATTGCAACCAACATTTTTCAAGATGCCCAATGGTGGGTATTATCATCGTAGTCAATTTAAAATTGCAGGATTATATTGTTAAGGGCCATTTATCTATTTGACTATCCGTACAACTGATTTCCTCGTTTACCAAGGCAAATATACAATGCAATGTAGCTTGCCCTACACATTTTATGAATTGAAAAATTATGGTGTAGGAGTATTTATTTGTTTCCAATTGATGTAATCAATTAATGGTTTTACTTGTCTTAATAGAATATGATTATTTCTGACTAAGTGGGGGAAATGTATACTCCTTAAAGGGGATGTTTTTTTACAAACAAATCTCTATTTTAGGTGTAAATGGCATGTTATGAAAATTATTGCCACCAATAGAATGTTATGTACAGTACCAGTCAAAAGTGTGGACACAGCTACTCATTCAAGGGTTTTTCTTTATTTTTTTACTATTTTCCACATTGTAGAATAATAGTGAAGACATCAAAACTCTGAAATAACACACATTGAATCATGTAGTTACCAAAAAAGTTTTTAAAAATCCAAATATATTTGAGATTCTTCAAAGTAGCCACCCTTTGCCTTTGACAGCTTTGCACACTCTTTGCATTCTCTCAACGAGCTTCATGAGGAATGTTTTTCCAACAGTCTTGAAGGAGTTCCCACATGCTGGCTGCTTTTCCTTCGCTCTGCGGTCCAACTCATCTCAAACCATCTCAAGTTGATGTTGAGATGTGTCTGTTACTTGAACGTGAAACATTTATTTGGGCTGTCATTTCTGAGGCTGGTAACTCTAACTGATTTTCTGCAGTAGAGGTAACTCTGGGTCTTCCTTTCCTGTGGCAGTCCTCATGAGAGCCAGTTTCATCATAGCGCTTGATGGTTTTTGCGTCTTCACTTGAAGAACCGTTCTGAGTTCTTGACATTTTCCGGATTGACTGACCTTCATGTCTAAAATGAATGATGGACTGTCGATTCTCGTTGCTTATTTGAGCTGTTCTTGCCATAATATGGACTTGGTCTTTTACCAATTGATTGGCTCAACTGTTTCCACAAATGAACTTTTAACAAGGCACACCTGTTAATTGAAATGCATTCCAGGTGACTACCTCATGACGCTGGTTTAGGGAATGGCAAAAGTGTGCAAAGCTGTCATCAAGGCAAAGAGTGGCTACTTTGAAGAATCTCAAATATAACATTTTGATATGTTTAAAACTTTTTATTTGGTTACTACATGATTCCATATGTGTTATTGCATAGTCTTGATGTCTTCATTGTTATTCTACAATGTAAAAAATAGTACAAATAAACAAAAACTCTGGAATGAGCAGGTGTGTCCAAACTTTTGACTGGTACTGTATATGGGGCATACAACCATCCCAGTACTGCTGATTTTGCTGCGAAGAGACAATAATTTGATCACTTGTTTTGGTACTGCACATATGTATATAGCTTGTTTTTGCTCGCAGGTTCAGGAATGGAATGGCTGAAGAATTGCAACATTTACCTGGAGCTAACTGCAAAAACCACTGCTGTTTGACTTGAAAAGCCATAGTCAATTGATCAGTAATATAGTAGTACTTTTAGTAAAAATATTAATCTGTAATATACAATCTGTAGAAACTATGAGAATAGAAAGGTACGTGACTTTTGTGAAACATTACAGCACAATTAAAAAATATGGCAATTAGAAAGTAAAACTATGGTTTTCAGAGATTGATAGGAGGGGTTGAGGGTAACTGAAGGGTGGGGCTAAAAACGAACAAAAAAAGATACCTAATGTCAAATATACGGTGTCATAAAATGTATATAGTATGTATAAGCTGTAAGTAGAAGCATAAGTACTGTAGTCAATTATTTTACTCCAATTAGGGGAGGGGTGGTAGAATTAGGGTAAAATAATAAAGGCAAAATATAATAATATATATATATGGGATTGGAAATTATGCAATTACATTGATAGAATCCACAATCTATCTGCAGTATTAAAGCTGATCTACCCCCTTAAAAAAAGAAATCAGATTTAATCAACAAATACAATAGTCAGTTTAAAATAGGTTAAGGATACAAGACTGTACATATGTCTGTTGGTAAAATCACTACATATCCCATCGAGCCAAGCAGGGAGAGGCTGCCCGTTGTCACCTTTCCAAGACCTGTCAGAAATGTCAAAGTAACCCTACGCTAATGACGCAGGTGGATCTCAAAACTAAACTTGTATCCGTGGTGTCTTTCTTTCATGATTATATAACTAGCAAAGGAGTTTTAAAGTTGGGGGTGAAGTATTTTTGGAGTTTTGCAATGAGGACATAAACAAGCATTGTTCAGTTAGTTTAGCCGGGTAAAACAAGCTCGGGACAGGATCTAGCTATGCGCACTAGGCTAATTCAGGAGACCGATTTGTAGTTTGTATGCTCTATCAGGAAGGAGCTGGCTGTGGAAAGTTTGATTAAACAATTCAGAGACCAACGAATATGTCAGATTACAAATATTTAAGGAGAGCGAATTGATATACAATCCTGAAATCAGCTGTAGTTGTCAATAGTATAACAACGCTTAAAACTATGTTTGAGTGAACCCTGAATCCAGAAATGAATGATGGAGTCTTCCGGACACGGTAGACGACGACTCCTCACCACGCTATTTTAAGACACTTTATGTTGGTGTTTCCTTTATTTCGGCTGTTACCTGTACGTCCTCCCTTTTGTACATAAAACATGTTTTACGTGTAGATGTAATGTGGAACATTTTTACATCGACAAGACATCTGTTTTGATGTTGCTAAAGGGAAATTACATGGTAACGGAATTATGCTGAGACACTTAAAATGTATACCAAACAAAAACCATTGATTTCAAAGTTTAACAAACCATTTTCTATGCACAATGACTACTTTTAACAATCTCAGCAAAGTTTTACAAAAACACATTTACAGGAAGAACTGTGCCGGTACAAAGTTTGAAAACAATTCACCTGAGGGAGATTTTACCTTAATGTGTTACCAAACTTTGCACAGTTTTTACAGTAAAATATATATTTTAAATTGTTCAAATGAGTCGTTGTGCATAGAGTTGTACTGTTTGTTAAAATGTTTAAAATGTTTGTTTGGCATACATTTTAAAGTGAAATTCAGTCTCAGCGTAATTCCGTTTCTGTGGAATTGTCCTACAGTAGTTTTTACAATATCAGTTACTCTGTGCTTATGTTTCCAGTTTCCACAGGATCTGAACAATTCCTATCGTGTTTGTTGTTACCTCTGAACTTGATGCCAATATCCACTCTGAGGAATTATCATTTTTTTCAAATCTATCAAGTGTTCCCATTCATATAAATGAACCTTCTGAAACATGTTTGTTTAATCTAGGAATGTATATATTTAATCTGCCTTTGTATAACAGAATAAATGTTGATAACGCATGTTTATTGTGAGGTGTCTTTACCTGCACAATTATTCTTCCTCTGTGTTAATTGCACTTATTTCAGAATATTTAGGAAAGTTAGCTGGCTAACTCATTGATTCTGCTTTGTAGTATACCCCTCGGGCCGACTGTCCAAGTCCGACAGTAAACTAACTTAATAATGAAATACAAATGTCTAACACCTACAAATTCAGAGAGAGATTCTACAGCAGCAAAGTGCAGTGATAAAATGGGAAAAGTTATACTGTCACAAAATATGGAGAAATAAGTGTTCAGTATATTCCATTACGTTTGTACATTTTACTCATTTCGTAGACACTCTTATCCAGCAAAGTCAGTGTTTTGTAGGAAAACACAAGTGCAAAGGGATGGGGGAACTGACAAGTCTTTTTTAAGAAGCGGTAGGGTTTCATATGTTTTCGGAAGATGGACCATGGTCAGCGGGTCGGACACTAGGAGCTCGGCACAGGAATATGTGCAAATAGCTTATTGCACAAAGAAGAAAGGAAGAATATAATTAGAATGCCCTGAATGTGTTTTCATTAAAGGACTCACCCTGAAAGTAGTCTATGGAGCAGGAGAAACTAGCCAATGCTAGCTAAACATCTATGGAAGAGATGGGGCCATGTGAGCATGTTGTTTTTTTAAATGGTCAAAATCACCTTTAAGTAACATGCTCACATGGCCCCATCACTTTCATTGATTGAGTTTGTTTTCAAAGAACAACAGAGCTAGATTGTTGAGACATGCAGTCAGCATGCAAGATTGGATGGATGTTTGGATATGGCCTGTAGTGGAGAAGGGTCTCTCAACACTACAAGTCATAGGAGGGGTGATGATGGCTCTTAGTAGTCTATTGATGTTATGGAAAATGTCAGGGTTGTAGCTATCCAAAACTTCAATATGGGATGGGAACCGTCAACACGGTTGGCTAGCTATGTTCCAGAGTGAACAACAGTAGAAGATGGGAAAGAGGAGACCCCTTTCGGACAATCTGAGCCATACAAGCTTGCCGCTGAAAGGCCAACAACCTTCCTAAGGAGGGCTGGTTCCGAAAGATATAAACGGCGAACAAAGGCACTCACACGTAAATACATTCTTGATTTCTTATTCCAAACAGTAATCATATAGTAAAACTATATAATTACTGTGAGAATAGTTTTGAAAATGTATCGACGATAAGTGATACGTAGAATGTATGCACACATGACTGTAAGTCGCTTTGGATAAAAGCGTCTGCTAAATGGCATATATTATTATTATTATTATTAAGTGTCTTTTTCGCTTTTTCCCTCTCGATGTCGTTGTGTAAAAGCCATATTGTCTCAGTCTGCTAGGGACCTTTGTCTCATGTAGTAAGTGGGTATGTTTATTCTGTGTTATTTAGTTAGCTAGTAAATAAATAATTAAACAAATGTGTGTAGTACTGAATCATGAGGAAGGCCAGGGTTTTTGCAGATTCAAGAAGGTTACCACTGTTCAAAATGATAAGAGGTAATAATTAATAAGGTGACTGTTTATTGATGTAATAGATTTGTACCTTATAGAGTTTAATTTGGGAGATGGTAAATATTTAAAACTTCTTGTGGCTGGGGGCAGTATTGAGTAGCTTGGATGAATAAGGTGCCCAGAGTAAACTGCCTGCTACTCAGTCCCAGAAGCTAAGATATGCATATTAGCAGTATAGTTGGATAGAAAACACTCTGAAGTTTCTAAATCTGTTTGAATGATATCTGTGAGTATAACAGAACTCATATGGCAGGCAAAAACCTGAGAAAAAATCCAACCAGGAAGTGGGAAATCTGAGGTTAGTAGTTTTTCAACTCTTGGCCTATCGAATACACAGTGGGATATTGGTCATATTGCACTTCCTACGGCTTCCACTAGATGTTGACAGTCTTTAGAACCTTGTTTGATGCTTCTACTGTGAAGTGGGAGCGAATGAGAGGGGAATGAGTCAGGGCTCTGGCAGAGTGCCATGAGCTGACCACACTCGTTCACGTGAGAGCGAGCTCTGTTCCATTGCATTTCTACAAAGGAATTCTCCGGTTTGAACATTATTGGAGATTTATGTTAAAAACATAAATCGCTGGGGGCGAAGAAATAACCCTGCAAGATAATTAACAGAGAACCCGCGGAGGAGCATGTTAAGCAATTCACAACACATACATAGAACAAGCGAGTTGGCACACTGAGTCGTAGTGTAACTGTCACGTTCTGACCTTAGTTATTTTGTTATGCCTTTGTTTTAGTATGGTCATGGCGTGAGTTGGGTGGGTTGAAACCTTCTTCCACCGACGACCGTTACAGTAACGCTAACAAAACACAAGCATGACAAACCACGGGCGGAAGACACAGATCAACAGCGCCGCGACAGGCCAGCTGCTCCAGGCTGCAAACAGCCAGTGAGTATACTTCCACGCAAGATACTTACCAGTGACATGCCAAGCGAACTTCAGACAGTTTGTACCTCAAATCATATGGACGTCCGCCGAGAAAATGAAAGCCAGCTCTTATAGGTGAACGTTGGGAGCTGACTCGCATATCAGAAGAGCCAAATCTATTTATACAAATATTTTTAAATGAAGATATGAGTAATCAAAAGATTTAAATGAACAGAATTAACTCATTCAAGGAACGAAAAATAAATTAAATAATATAGGCCTAAACGCTCAAGCGCACACACATTTTCAATTTTCAATTCCACCTTGTAGTGCAGTCTTGCAGTCTTGCACTACAAGGTGGAATTGAAGATTGAAAATGTTGAAGTGGTTTCTTGAGTCAAATGATGCCATCATCTCTATCCTGGCCATTGTCAATGCCCCTGTTGATGCTCTGACCCAAGAGGAATGGGAGGTGGTGGAGGAGGTGTGCAGAGTCCTGGAACCCTTTGAGAAGGTCACTGTGGAGATCAGTGGAGAGAGGTACAGTAAGCAGTTATTACTACATCATTATTTAATCCAGTATTATATATGTAGATGAGAATGTAGTATCAGTAGACAAAACATGAACCTGAACTTATAAGTTCTCTCTTTTCAGCTATATGACAGCCTCAAAAATGATACTCCTGTGTAAGGGTCTGCAGCGAATCACAGCCAGCCGCCAGAAAGAAGCAAATGTAACCACAGGACATGTGACAGAGTTGATGGACACCCTATGTTCATCAATAGACAGAAAGTTCCACAGAATGGAATATAATCACATGCTATCAGAAACTGCTGCACTTGACCCCAGGTTTAAGAAGTCTTCAGTGATGCCAGAGCAATTGATGAGGTTCTTCAAAGAATAACCTCAGCAGCAGCGGGGGACAGCCCCAGCAGTCAGCTGGCTCAGGCACCAGGGCAACAGGAAGAAGAGAGATTAGATGGAGCAGAAGCACCAGCAGTAGTGCCACAAACGTCTGCTGTTTGGATGCTGTTTGACGAGAGAGCAACTGGGGATGCAGTACCAAGGAATCCCTCACCAGATGCCACAATGAAGGTCCGATCCTATTTGGAGAAGCCCCTCCAAAGATCTGCAGATCCTCTGAGCTGGTGAAAGAACACGGCCTCTGTCTACCCACGGCTTACTAAAGTCATGACAGGGAGACTCTGCATAATGTCCACATCCATTCCCTCTGAGAGGGTCTTCTCGAAACCGCATCAGCTCCTCGAAAGTGAGGGAGCTTGCATTTCTGAATGTAAATCTCCCATAAATGCAAAATATAGTCAGCTGTGTGCTGCTGGTTATAACATGGCAATAAAGAAGAGAGAGAAAAGAGGAACCAGTTTAATGTTTTAAGTGGGATGCTGCCGTTTTGCACATTGTTATTTATTTTTCTTTGATATGGTGCAATATTCTATTATGCTGTTCAGATTGTATTCATTTTGAATGGTTCGATTTATATTCACTTTGTTTATATACATTAAAAAGTTGCAAATGTTTAATAGCATTCTTTTTCATAACAAACCAATTCATTTTTAAATACATTGTGGTTAAGGTAGAGTATGATTTCATTTAAGAATTTAATTAGAGTTGTTTTAACACCAATCATAGTCAAACTATCGCAAACCTTTTTGGTGGGCTGAGCCGAACGAGCCGTCTCACTGGAAAGAGCCGGAATGCCATTCATATAGGGGCAGACCCCAGCAGTGACACAGGTGTACACGGGAGAAAATCTGTAAATCCTCACCTCGGGTGTATCCCTCCGCCGCGGACTGATACCAATATATTGGAGTGATCCAATATGGTGAAACATAACAATGTGCCGCAAACTATCTGGCACCTCCCTTCCGCTAGCAAGAATAACAAGACCAAGAAAGAATAAGATAATGACTACTGCGCTTTTCCTTCAAAATAAAATTCCCAAAAGCATGGCGGCTAGGAAAAACTCCCTAGAAAGGCCAGAACCTAGGAAGAAACCTAGAGAGGAACTAGGCTATGAGGGATGGCCAGTCCGCTTCTGGCTGTGCTGGGTGGAGATTATAACAGAACATGGCCAAGATGTTCAAATGTTCATAGATGACCAGCAGGGTCAAATAATAATAATCATAGTGGTTGTAGAGGGTGCAACTGGTCAGCACCTCAGGAGTAAATGTCAGTTGGCTTTTCATAGCCGATCGTTGAAAACAGCAGGTCTGGGACAGGTAGCACGTCCGGTGAACAGGTCAGGGTTCCATAGCTGCATGCAGAACAGTTGAAACTGGAGCAACAGCACGGCCAGGTGGACTGGGGACAGCAAGGAGACATCAGGCCAGGTAGTCCTGAGGCATAGACCTAGGGCTCGGTCCTAGGGCTCAGGACCTCCGAGAGAGGTCCTGAGATGGTGTGGGGTGGCATTTCTTTGGGGGGCCTCCATGTGCTCGCCAGAGGTAGCCTGACTGCCATTAGGTACCGAGATGAGATCCTCAGACCCCTTGTGAGACCATATGCTGGTGCGGTTGGCCCTGGGTTCCTCCTAATGCAAGACAATGCTAAACCTCACGTGGCTGGAGTGTGTCAGCAGTTCCTGCAAGAGGAAGGCATTGATGCTATGGACTGGCCCACCCGTTCCCCAGACCTGAATCCAATTGAGCATATCTGGGACATCATGTCTCGTTCCATCCACCAAAGCCACGTTGCACCACAGACTGTCCAGGAGTTGACAGATGCTTTAGTCCAGGTCCACATCAGGAGCATGCCCAGGCGTTGTAGGGAGGTCATACAGGAACGTGGAGGCCATACACACTACTGAGCCTCATTTTGACTTGTTTTAAGGACATTACATCAAAGTTGGATCAGCCTGTAGTGTGGTTTTCCACTTTAATTTTGAGTGTGACTCCAAATCCAGACCTCCATGGGTTGATAAATTTGATTTCCATTGATCATTTTTGTGTGATTTTGTTGTCAGCACATTCAACTATGTAAAGAAAAAAGTATTTAAGAATATTTCATTAATTCAGATGTAGGATGTGTTATTTTAGTGTTCCCTTTATTTTTTGAACAGAGTATTATGTTTCACCAAGTTGTAACTGAACAACGACACGTATAATATAGAGCTGGCTGGGTTTTCTTTGCATCGCCAGGACAGAGAAACTACGTCTGTGTCACGAGAATTATGTTCTCAATATTCAAAACCCAATTCAATTAAACTACTCAGTCTGCAACCTAGAATTTGTAAGATACTGGTTGAATGAAACAGACGGAGGCCCAGCTATGATAGTCAAAATGTTTATTCACGAGAGCGCTAGTCCGTCAAAGCATAGAGTATTCAAAACATCTACACTGAAGTGGATTTAACAAGTGATATCAATAAGGCATCATAGCATTCACCTTGGTTTTACCTGGTCAGTCTATTTAATGGAAAGAGCAGGCGTTCCTAATGTTTTGTACACTCAGTGTACATAATGCATAAGATTTAAAAAAAAAATGTTTTAAGTACAAAGGGAGGAGTTCCAAAATGTCTGGTCATCCTATAACTAACAACTGCTCTCTGTTAGATAGTGATGGAGTTCTTACATTCAAGCAGTAATTCCGTCATATCTTATTCACCCACGAGTAGTGTTCTGAGACATCGACTCTCAATCTTCGGTCTCCAGACCTTTCCCCAAACAGCACACCGTTAAGTTCTCCCTCTAGTAACAGTTCTATCCATTTTAAATGAAAGACAGTATTTTCTCATTGTGTCTGACTGTTATTTAACGTACCTGATTGTGGAAATAATTTTCTAAATTGAGGGTATCTATTCTCTCCTCTGAGTCCTTAAGGGCACTTTCAGATTGGTGCCAGTGCAGAATCCTTTACCACAGTCACTATGGATACTGTTTCTCTCCAGCATGAATCCAAATGTTTTTAATCTTAGAAGGACACTAGTGCTGAATCCTTTGCCACAAATGGCAATATTATTTCTCCCCTGTGTGGGTCCTCATGTGTAATTTTACATGTCCACTCCGATTAAATGTTTTTCCACAATCAGGACAGCAAAAAGGCTTCTCCCCTGTGTGAATCATAATGTGTCTTTTCAGAGCGCTGCCAGTGCTGAATCCTTGGTCACAATCATGACAGCGATAAGGTTTCTCTCTTGTGTGGGTCCTCATGTGTGTTTTTAGATTTCCCTTCTGGTTGAAACCTTGGCCACAATGACAACAGCTATATGGTTTTTCCCCTGTGTGAATCCTCATGTGTATTTTTAGATCTCCATTCTGACTGAAACATGTGCAACAAATAGGGCATGAAAAAGGTTTCTCCCCGGTGTGAATTCTCATGTGTATTTTTAGACTTCCATTCTGTTTGAATCCTTTGCTACAATGACAACATTGAAATGGAGTCTCCCCAGTGTGGCTTCTCATGTGCACTATCAGCTTACTGTTCTTGCTGAACCCTTTACTACAAACATCACAACAAAAACTAGCTGTAATGTGAGTTTGGAAGTGATCTTCCATACTTTCTGTGGACTGAAAACATTTACCACAAACACCACAAATATCTTCTTTATCTTTATGAGTTTGCACGTGTTTAATTAATGAACCCATTTGATGAAAAGCCTTGCCACACAACTTACAACAGGGAGTAGAATTACTTTGACTGGATGATTTCAGGAGGGACAACTGTGTAGATCTCTTACCCTTACTATTGATATGGGACATTTGTCCTTTTACCATCTTTGTTATTTTTGATTTGACTGACTTAAAACCTGAAGGAGGTCCTCCAGTCTCCCTACCACTGACACTTTGCCTGTTTTCACTCTGAACTATAGAGAAAGGCTGCGGGACACTGGTTGGTTCTGATTCTATGTAGTCCTCTCCATCAGGTTCTGTTTTGATATTTTCAGCTGTAGTACTGGGTTGAGTGTCTCTCTCTCCGTTTCCCTCCTTTTGGGTTTGATAGAGATGTGAGGGCCGAGTTGGGTCTTCATCACGATCACTTTTCACACAGACAGGTTTGAATATGAATTCTATGGTCTCTGCCTCAAGCCCTTGAATCTGCTCTTCCTCCTGGCTGGTCCTGAGTTCCTCCTGCTCTTCTTTAATCTGTATGGGCTCTGGGTCCTCTTGTCCCAGACTGGGACTCCACTCCTGCTCACACTGCTGCTGCTCAGGGGGAACCTCTTCTTCAGAGACAGAGAGATTGAGTAGCTGGACATCTGGAAGAAAGGATGAAATAGAAAAGTCAATGACATTGCAGAACTACCTCCTGTCTGGTACGCCTGCAATAATTAACTTCTGCTAGTAGAGTATAAAGAAATGAGTCTTTCCATATGAATTCAAATCACCTTTTTGACTGCACCCCTTTTGATTTAAAAAAAAAAAAAACATTCCATACATTTTTGCCCATGAATGCCAAAACAAAGTTAACCCATTTTGCATACCCCAACCCTATAATGGGACAACCATATCTTTCTTCATCACTGAAAAATATAAGCTGAAAGTTTACAAACAGGGTTGCAAAACGATTTTAAAAATTTCTTTAGAAAACGTTCAAATAACAATTAGGGAATGTAACCTTTAAAGTCAATGATCTTAAAATGTGTGAGATTGGGTATAAGCTACGATGAAGAACAATTTGACATAATCTGGAGGTACACTACATACAGTACATTCGGAAAGTATTCCTACCTTTGCTTTTTTTACGTTACAGCTTTATTCTAAAATGGATTTAAAAAATAAATACATCTACACACAATACCCAATAATGACAAAGCAAAAACATATTTTTTAAAATATTTTTTGAAATAGCTGCACATGTATTAAATATAAAAACAGAAATATCACACATAACTATTCAGACCCTTTACTCAGTACTTGGTTAAAAACACCTTTGGCAGCGATTACAGCCTCAGGTCTTCTTGGGTATGATGCTTGGCACACCTGTATTTGGGGAGTTTCTCCCATTCTTCTCTGCAGATCCTCAAGGTCTGTCCGGTTGGATGGGGAGTGTCGCTGCACAGCTATTTTCAGGACTCTCCAGAGATGTTTGATCGGGTTCAAGTCCGTCCTCTGGCTCGGAAACTCAAGGACATTCAGAGACTTGTCCCAAAACCACTCCTGCGTTGTCTTTGCTGTGTGCTTAGGGTTGTTTTCCTGTTGGAAGGTGAATATTCTCCCCAGTCTGAGGTCCTGAGCAGGTTTATCATTAAGGAACTCTGCTGCATTCATCGCTCTCAATCCTGACTAGTCTACCAGTCCCTGCCGCTGAAAAACATCCCCACAGCTTGATTCTGCCACCACCCCGCTTCACCGTAGGGATGGTGCCAGGTTCTCTCCAGGTGTGATGCTTGGCATTCAGGCCAAAGAGTTCAATATTGGTTTCATCAGACCAGAGATACCCACAAGGATGGGGTTACAACTCATTTGTGGCGCAAAAACATCAAGCTAGCTTTAATGTATGTACAAGATGGCGCCAACAGAGGGCCGCCTCGCTTCCAGTCCTTAGGAAACTTTGCAGTATTTCGTTTTTTTAATGTATTATTTCTTACATTGTTAGCCCAGAAAACTTGACGTGTTATTGGATATCAGAGCAACGTCAACTTACCAGCATTACGACGAGGAATACGACTTTCCCGAAGCGGATCCTTTGTCCAAACCACCCAGGGCATCTGAACAGATTCCAGAGGCTGAGCCAAAACAATGTCACCACAGAAGAGGTAGGCGGAGCAGCCTTCTGGTCAGACTTCGGAGGCGCGCACACCACTCACCACTTCAGAGGATATTACTTGCTAATGTCCAGTCTCTAGATAACAAGGTAGACGAAGTTAGGGTAAGGGTTGCTTTCCAGAGAGACATCGGGGATTGTAACATACTCTGTTTCATGGAAACATGGCTCTCTCGGGATATTCTGTCGGAGTCGGTACAGCCAATGGGAATCTTTGTGCGTCGCGCCGACAGAAATAAACATCCCACAGGGAAAAATAAGGGTGGGAGTGTATGATGCCGGGCAGTTGTCATAACAGGCGGTGATGCAACCGGTCAGAATGCTGTCAATGGTGCAGCTGTAGAACTTTGAGGATCTGGGGACCCATGCCAAATATTTCCAGTCTCCTGAGGGGGAAAAGGTTTTGTTGTGCCCTCTTCACAACTGTCTAGGGAGTGTTTGGACCATGATAGTTTGTTGGTGATGTGGACACCAAGGAACTTGAAACTCTCGAACCGCTCCACTACAGGCTTGTTGATGTTAATGGACTGAATTCTCTGATCCACCTCTTCGCAGACACCATTCTGTATACTTACTTCTGGCCCTTCTTTGGACACTGTGCTAACAAACCTCCAGACGAGCTTCAATGCCATACAGCAATCCTTCCGTGGCCTCCAACTGCTCTTAAATGCAAGTAAAACTAAATGCCTGCTCTTCAACCGATCGCTGCCCGCACCCGCCCGTCTCGCATCACTACTCTGGACGGTTCTGACTTAGAATATGTGGACAACTACAAATACCTAAGTGTCTGGTTAGACTGTAAACTCTCCTTCCAGACTCACCTTAAGCAGCTCCAATCCAAAATTATATCTAGAAACAGCTTCCTATTTCGCAACAAAGCATCCTTCACTCATGCGTGAAACAATATCCTACCGATCAGTGACTTCAGCGATGTCATTTACAAAATAGCCTCCAACACTCTACTCAGCAAATTGGATGTAGTCTATCACAGTGCCATCCGTTTTGTCACCAAAGCGCCATATACTACCCACCACTGCGACCTGTATGCGCTTGTTGGCTGGCCCTCGCTTCATATTCATCGCCAAACCCACTGGCTCCAGGTCATCTATAAGTCTTTGCTAGGTAAAGCCCTGCCTTATCTCAGCTCACTGGTCACCATTGCAGCACCCACCCCTAGCACGTGCTCCAGCAGGTATATTTCACTGGTCATCCCCAAAGCCATTTCCTTTCAGTTCTCTGTTGCCAATGACTGGAACGAATTGCAAAATAAATAAATACATTTTTTTTTAAATCACTGAAGCTAGAGTCATATCTCCTTCACTAACTTTAAGCATCAGCACTCAGAGCAGCCTAACATCATTGCACCTGTACACAGCCCATCTGTAAATAGCCCACCCAACTACCTCATCCCCATATTGTTATTATACTTTTTTGATCCTTTACCCCAGTATTTATACTTGCACATTCATCTTCTGCACATCTATCACTCGAGTTTAATTGCTACATTGTAATTATTTTGCCACTATGGCCGATTTACTGCCTTACCTCCCTAATCTTACTACATTTGCACACACTGTATATAGATTTTTCTATTGTGTTATTGACTATATGTTTGTTTATTCCATGTGTTGTTTGTGTCGCACTGCTTTGCTTTATCTTGGCCAGGACGCAGTTGTAAATGAGAACTTATTCTCAACTGGCCTACCTGGTTAAATAAAAAAAATAGCCAAATTGATTAGTCACAGGAATCCGGACTAAATAAAGCAAATGCAACTGCCTGTTTTACTAAAGGTAGGCCCACTACATGGATGGACATATATACATTTCCATCTCTATGTTTGGTTCAGATTTGGTGCGGCAATTACATCTTTTCAACGTTCATTCAAAACCAAAAATGAACCCGATTTCAACTTCCGGAAAATAGATGTTCAACGTCCATAAAATATTCATTCAAACGTCCATAAAATATGCATTTTAAACGTCCAGAAAATGTATTTTCACATTTCCTTAAGAAATGTAAATTAACTTCAAAGTCTCTAGACAACACTTCCCCATTGTCATTTGCGGGGTTGTAGGAGGGCAACAATTTTTTGTCTCGCCTAAGGCGGCAGAACCGCCAGGACCGCGCCTGTCAATACAATCTTTGCCTTTACCTAACGAATGGTTGATAATTCTGATCCAATATTCACATTCTAACCATTTTACCATGGACAAACATGTAGCTAACTTAGTTTCGTTCAAATTAAAAAAGGTGCGGCCAAAAAAGTCCCATTTTTGATTGACTAATCCTAAACTTAATCTACAAAACAACCACCTTTGTCCAATGTCCTATAAAATGAAGGTTGAGTTAGTTAGACAAACGTAATGGGTTGGCCTACCTGCTCTGTGTAGGTTTATCTCAGGTTGAAGAACAATGTCAATGTCGAGCAGACTCTGTAGACGGAACACTTCCTCCTCATACTCTGCAATAGTTTTTTCAACAACCCCTAATATCTCCTCAGCAGCAGCTGTTAATCTCTCGTTGAGGAAAACCCTCAGTAATTTTATTTTAGACATTTGTAGAAAATGCAAGTTAAGTAGCTAGTTTGCCAGACACATAGCGCGTTGTGTTGTTTTCATCACGTCCGGCATCAGCGACAAAAGCATCCGGTTGCGAAAGGTCGTCACTAGTTACTACAGCCACAAAGTCTTCATTATGGCTAAATCCCCCCTATTTCTACAAGTCCTCTTCTTGAAGTACCTCCCCTCGACCTAACTTCCATTCAAAGAGAGGGAATGTATGGCGGACCAAATCTACTGTAATTAAAAATAAATAATTAAATGCACACATAAATATATACATACATAAATGAATGAATGAATACATGCAAAAATAGATACATCATTAATTTAATAATTAATCTACTTTTTCATTTTATTCATTGATATTATTTCTTAATTAATTGATTTCTATATTTCTTTCTCCAATATGAAAATTAGGGGGTGTCAAGTAAATGTATGTGGGTGGTATCTAACACATCATTGGTTGATCAATGCCAAAGCACGCTGCTCGATAGCATTTGCCAAGGGATGTTAGGCTATATAAGTTATCCTGAATGAGCTTTTGTGCCAAATACATTACGTTATTACAGCGCTCAAGCTTATGGGCATGTGGCAGCAGTGTGTCGGAGAGAGGTTCCTGAAAAAGTAGAGAAAGATGGGTCAAGGGGGAGGGATCCTGAGAGGAGTGGTGTGAGTAATAGATACTATATGTTTTCATTTCATCCTCCTCCATTTCCACTAATTGAAGTTCATTGTCAGGATTGTTTTATATTAATAGTGTAAATTGAACAGCTATACAGAAAGACTCATGTGAAGGTCTAATTCCACCACTATCACATACAGTAGCAATAAAAAGTATGTGTACCCTTGGAATTACCTGGATTTCTGCATAAATTAGTCATAAAATTTGATATGATCTTCATCTAAGTCACAACAATAGACAAACACAGTCTGCTTAAACTAATAACACACAAACAAGTACATGTTAATATCTTTATTGAACACACCATGGAAAAAGTATGTGAACCCTTGGATTTAATAACTGGTTGACCTTCCTTTGGCAGCAATAACCTCAAACAAACGTTTTATGTTGTTGCGGATCAATAATATTGCTGAACAGTTTTGTAAAGAGGAATGGTCCAAATTCCTCCAGACCGTTGTGCAGGTCTGATCAGCAACTACAGAAAACATTTGGATGTCGTAGCAGTTGGACGTGTGTTTGTTTTGTCCCATGTAAATAGTCGGTTTCATAGTTTTTTCCCATATATATTTAATCTCACTTTCCATCGATGATCTAAATATACTTTCCTGCAACCCGCCTCACCCAATGTGGTATGGATCTGCGATTTTTATACGTTATAACTGGAACCTCCATCAGAAGCAAGCCAGCTAACTAGCTACTAGCTAGTAGTCACTTTTAACCACAGCTAGCGGTCTTCACCTTTAGCTCAGACACCAGCCAGCTTTAGCTCGGGCAATACCTGCTAGTCTGCACAGTGCGATATCAACCCAGAGCATATCGGAGAAGTTTAAAGCCGGATTTGGATACAAAAAGATTTCCCAAGCTTTAAACATCCCAAGGAGCACTGTGCAAGCGATAATATTGAAATGGAAGGAGTATCAGACCACTGCAAATCTACCAAGACCTGGCCGTCCCTCTAAACTTTCAGCTCATACAAGAAGAAGACTGATCAGAGATGCAGCTAAGAGGCCATGATCACTCTGGATGAACTGCAGAGATCTACAGCTGAGGTGGGAGACTCTGTCCATAGGACAACAATCAGTCGTATATTGCACAAATCTGGCCTTTATGGAAGAGTGGCAAGAAGAAAGCCATTTCTTAAAGATATCCATAAAAAGTGTCATTTAAAGTTTGCCACAAGCCACCTGGGAGACACACCAAACACGTGGAAGAAGGTGCTCTGGTCAGATGAAACCAAAATTGAACTTTTTGGCAACAATGCAAAACGTTATGTTTGGCGGAAAAGCAACACAGCTCATCACCCTGAACACACCATCCCCACTGTCAAACATGGTGGTGGCAGCATCATGGTTTGGGCCTGCTTTTCTTCAGCAGGGACAGGGAAGATGGTTAAAATTGATGGGAAGATGGATGGAGCCAAATACAGGACCATTCTGGAAGAAAACCTGATGGAGTCTGCAAAAGACCTGAGACTGGGACGGAGATTTGTCTTCCAACAAGACAATGATCCAAAACATAAAGCAAAATCTACAATGGAATGGTTCAAAAATAAACATATCCAGGTGTTAGAATGGCCAAGTCAAAGTCCAGACCTGAATCCAATCGAGAATCTATGGAAAGAACTGAAAACTGCTGTTCACAAATGCTCTCCATCCAACCTCACTGAGCTCGAGCTGTTTTGCAAGGAGGAATGGGAAACGATTTCAGTCTCTCGATGTGCAAAACTGATAGAGACATACCCCAAGCGACTTACAGCTGTAATCGCAGCAAAAGGTGGCGCTACAAAGTATTAACTTAAGGGGGCTGAATAATTTTGCACGCCCAATTTTTCAGTTTTTGTTTTGTTAAAAAAGTTTGAAATATCCAATAAATGTCATTCCACTTCATGATTGTGTCCCACTTGTTGTTGATTCTTCACAAAAAAATACAGTTTTATATCTTTATGTTGAAGCCTGAAATGTGGCAAGAGGTCGCAAAGTTCAAGGTGGCCGAATACTTTCGCAAGGCACTGTAGCTGCAACAGAGTGGCTAACGCTGGCTAACGTCTCTGTCCCGAAGCAAGCATCAGTCAGTTAGCCTTGAGCTAGGCCCATCTCCCGACTAGCCGAAGAGGTATACCCGCTAATTCCTGGGCTACAATACCTCTTTTGCTTTCTGCTAGCCTCCCGATCGCCGAGCATAGTAGCGACTACCGAATGGTTCCCAGACTAACCTATTGCTGCTCACTGGACACTATGATCACTCGGCTACATATGTCTCTCTCAAATGTCAATATGCCTTGTCTTCTGCTGTTTTGGTTAGTTATTGTTTTATTTCACTTTAGAGCTGGTAGTCCAGTTCAACGTGCCTTAGATAGTTCTTTTGTCACACACCTCACACATGGGAGACCTCACCTGGCTTAGCTGGTGTCTCCAGAGATTCAAGCTCTCTCATCATCACTCAATGCATAGGTTTACCCCCACTGTACTCACAACCCTACCATACCCTTGTCTGTACATTATACCCTGAATCTATTCTACCATGCCCAGAAATCTGCCCCTTTAATTCTCTGTTCCCAACGCACTAGACGACCAGTTCTTATAGACTTTAGCCGTACCCTTATCCTACTCCTCCTCTGTTCCTCTGGTGATGTTAACGTTAACCCAGGCCCAGTAGCCCCCAGCATCACACATATTCCCCAGGTGCTCTCATTTGTTCTCTTCTGTAACCGTAAAAGCCTTGGTTTCATGCATGTTAACATCAGAAGCCTCCTCCCTAAATTTGATTTATTCACTGCTTTAGCACACTCCGCCAACTCTGATGACCGAGCCGTGTCTGAATCCTGGCTTAGGAAGGCCACCGAAAATGTTGAAATTTCCATCCCCAACAACATTTTCCTTCAAGATAGAACTGCCAAAGGGTGCAGAGTTGCAATCTACTGCAGATAGCCTGCAGAGTTCTGTCATACTATCCAGGTCTGTGCCAAAACAGTTTGAGCTTCTACTTTAAAAAATCCACACTTCCAGAAATAAGTCTCTCACTGTTGCCGCTTGTTATAGACCCCCCTCAGCACCCAGCTGTGCACTGGACACCATATGTGAATTGATTTCCCACCATCTATCTTTAGAGTTCATACTGTTAGGTGAACTAAACTGGGATATGTTTAGCACCCTGGCCGTCCTACAATCTAAGCTAGATGCTCTCAATCTCACACAAACAATCAAGGAACCTACCCAGTACAACCCTGAATCTGTAACCATGGGCACCCTCATAGATATCATCCTGACCAACTTGCCCTCTAAATACACCTCTGCTGTCTTCAACCAGGATCTCAGTGATCACTGCCTCATTGCCTGCGTCTTTTTTTGCTCCTTTGCACCCCAGTATCTCTACTTGCACATCATCATCTGCACATCTATCACTCCAGTGTTAATGCTAAATTGTAATTATTTTGCCACTATGGCCTATTTATTGCCCTACCTCCCTAACCTTACTACATTTGCACACACTGTACATATATTTTTCTATTGTGTTATTGACTGTACATTTGTTTATCCCATGTGCAACTCTGTGTTGTTGTTTGTGTCGCACTGCTTTGCTTTATCTTGGCCAGGTCGCAGTTGTAAATGAGAACTTGTTCTCAACTGGTCTACCTGGTTAAATAAAGGTGAAATAAATCAATAACATTTTTAAAAACTAGGGCCTGTAGGACCTGCCTTGTTGATAGTGTTGTTAAGAAGGCAGAGCAGCACTTTATTTTGGACATACTTCTCCCCATCTTAACTACTATTGTATCAATATGTTTTGACCATGAAGGTTTACAATCCAGGGTTACTCCAAGCAGTTTAATCATCTCAACTTGCTCAATTTCCACATGATTTATTACAAGATTTAGTTGAGATTTAGGGTTTAGGGGGTTTAGTGAATGTTTTGTCCCAAATGCAAATGCTTTTAGTTTAAAAAATATTTATGGCTAACTTATTCCTTCTCATCCACTCTAAAACTAACTGCAACTCTTAGTTGAATATTGCAGTCATTTCAGTCGCTGTAGTAGCTGACGTGTATAGTGTTGAGTGATCTGCATATATATACACTCTGGCTTTATTAAAAGTCAGTGGCATGTCATTAGTAACAAAAAATGTAAAAAGGAAGGGGCCTAAAGAGCTAACATGGGGAATTCCTGATTCTACCTGGATTATGTTTGAGAGGTTTCCATTAAAGAACACCCTCTGTGTTCTGTTAGACAAGTAACTCTTTATCCACTTTTAGCAGTGGGTGTAAAGCCATAACACATACATTTGTCCAGCAACAGACTATGATCGATAATCCTGCACTGAAGTCTAACAAGACAGCCCCCACAATAATTGTATTATCCATTTCTCTCAGCCAATCATCAGTCATTTGTGTAAGTGCTGTGCTTGTTGAGTGTCCTCCTTTAAGCGTGCTGAAAGTCTGTTTGTCAATTTGTTTACTGTGAAATAGCATTGTATCTGGTCAAACACAATTATTTTCCAGAAGTTTACTAAGGGTTTACTAAGGGTTGGTAACAGGCTGATTGGTCAGCTATTTGAGCCAGTATTGGGGGCTTTACTATTCTTGGGTAGCGGAATGACTTTAGGCCTGAGGGCACAAGTAGGCTTAAATTGAAGATGTGGCAAATAGGAGCGGCAATATCGTCTGATATTATCCTCAGAAATATTCCATCAAAATTGTCAGACCCTGGTGGCTTGTCAATGTTGATAGACAACAACACTTTTTTCATCTCTTCCACACTGACTTTACAGAATTCAAAAGTACAATTATTGTTTTTCATAACTTGGTCCGATATACTTGGATGTGTAGTGCCAACATTTGTTGCTGGCATGTCATCCTTAAGTTTGCTTATCTTGCCAATGAAAAAGTCTTTAAAATAGTTGACAATATCAGTGGGCTTTGTGATGATTGAGTCATCTGATTCAGTGAATGATGGAGCCGAGCTGGCTTTTTCCCCAAAATGTAATTTATGGTGCCCCAAAGCTTTTTACTATCATTCTTAAATTAAAGCCTTCAAGTCTGGGACAATTCCAGGGCTGGATGGCATACCAGTTAAGGTACTGTATATATAAAACATATAAAAAATGTACTCAAAGGTATTAGTATTATTAGGTTATTAACATGTTTTAACCACTTCTATAAAAATGTAACACTGTCAGATACTCAGCAGGAAGGTCTGATTTCACTATTACTGAAACAGGACCCAGACGGTAAATATAAAGATCCAGTCCACCTAAAAAACTGGAGACCCCTTACACTTCAGTGTTGTGATGCCAAAATCCTAGCAAAATGCATAGCACATAGAATTAAAAAGGTGTTGTTGTATGTTATTCATCCTAATCAGAGATAATATAACAGAAATACTGGAAACAATAGAACACTATGAAACATCTGGGAAACCAGGCCTGATATTGGCTTCCAGTTACTGCATCCGCTACAAGACCACAAGCTGTGAGGGGAAGCACCTCAGTACCTCCAGGCTCTGATCAGGCCCTACACCCAAACAAGGGCACTGCGTTCATCCACCTCTGGCCTGCTCGCCTCCCTACCACTGAGGAAGTAAAGCCCAGTCAAAACTGTTCGCTGCCCTGGCCCCCAATGGTGGAACAAACTCCCTCACGACGCCAGGACAGCGGAGTCAATCACCTTCCGGAGACACCTGAAACCCCACCTCTTTAAGGAATACCTAGGATAGGATAAGTAATCCCTCTCACCCCCCTTAAGTTTTAGATGCACTATTGTAAAGTGACTGTTCCACTGGATGTCATAAGGTGAATGCACCAATTTGTAAGTCGCTCTGGATAAGAGCGTCTGCTAAATGACTTAAATGTAAATGTAAATGTAAATATTCATAGCTGACTTTGAAAAGGCCTTTGTTAAAGTAAGATATATACAGTGCCTTCAGAAAGTATTCAGACCCCTTGACTTTTTCCATATTTTGTTACGTTACAACCTTATTCTAAAATGGATACAAAATGTAAAAATCTGCAGCAATCTACACAAAATACCCAATAAAGAAAAATCCCAAAATGTTCTTAGATTTTTTTTTTTTAGTTTATAAAAAATAAAAAACTGTTTTTGCTTTGTCATTATGGGGTGTTGTGTGTAGATTGATGACGGGAAAAAAATGATTTAATCAATTTTAGAATAAGTATGTAAGATAACAAAATGTGGGAAAAAATTCAAATCACCCAGAAAAACAGTTACATTCCTCCACAAATAAGTCCCCAATCAAAACTTTAAATTGCCCGAACGGCACCAGAACATGAAGTTGAAATGTACAGTGTATTCGTTAAAGTATTCAGACCCCTTAACTTTTTCCACATTTTGTTAAAATCAAATCAAATGTTATTGGTCACATACACATATTTAGCAGATGTTATTGGTCACATACACATGTTTAGCAGATGTTATTGGTCACATACACATGTTTAGCAGATGTTATTGGTCACATACACATATTTAGCAGATGTTATTGGTCACATACACATATTTAGCAGATGTTATTGATCACATACACATATTTAGCAGATGTTATTGGTCACATACACATATTTAGCAGATGTTATTGGTCACATACACATATTTAGCAGATGTTATTGGTCACATACACATATTTAGCAGATGTTATTGGTCACATACACATATTTAGCAGATGTTATTGGTCACATACACATATTTAGCAGATGTTATTGGTCACATACACATATTTAGCAGATGTTATTGGTCACATACACATATTTAGCAGATGTTATTGGTCACATACACATATTTAGCAGATGTTATTGGTCACATACACATATTTAGCAGATGTTTTATTGCGGGTGTAGTGACGTACTTGTGTTCCTCCAACAGTGCAGTAATACAGTTGAAGTCGGATGTTTACATACACTTAGGTTGGAGTCATTAAAACTTGTTTTCAACCACTCCACAAATTTCTTGTTAACAAACTATAGTTTTGGCAAGTCGGTTAGGACATCTACTTTGTGCATGACACAAGTAAGTTTTTCCAACAATTGTTTAAAGACAGATTATTTCACTTATAATTCACTGTATCACAATTCCAGTGGGTCAGAAGGGTACATACACTAAGTTGACTGTGCCTTTAAACAGCTTGGAAAATTACAGAAAATTATGTCTTGGCTTTAGAAGCTTCTGATAGGCTAATTGACATCATTTAAGTCAATTGGAGGTGTACCTGTGGATGTATTTCAAGGCCTACCTTCAAACTCAGTGCCTCTTTGCTTGATATCATGGGGAAATGAAAATAAATCAGCCAAGGCCTCAGAAAAAAAATTGTAGACCTCCAAAAGTCTGGTTCATCCTTGGGAAAAACTTCCAAATGCCTGAAAGTACCAAGATCATCTGTACAAACTATAGTACGCAAGTATAAACACCATGGGACCACGTAGCTGTCATACCGCTCAGGAAGGAGTCGCGTTCTGTCTCCTAGAGATGAACGTATACTTTGGTACAAAAAGTGTGAATCAATCCCAGAACAACAGCAAAGGACCTTGTGAAGACACTGGAGGAAACACGTACAAAAGTATCTATATCCACGGTAAAAACGAGTCCTATATCGACATACCTGAAAGGCCGCTCAGCAAGGAAGAAGCCACTGCTCCAAAACCGCCATAAAAAAGCTAGACTACAGCTTGCAACTGCACATGAGCACAAAGATTGTACTTTTTGGAGAAATATACTTTCAAAGTTGTGGCAAAACGGCTTAAGGACAACAAAGTCAAGGTATTGGAGTGGCCATCACAAAGCCCTGACCTCAATCCTATAGAAAATCTGTGGGCGGAACTGAAAATGCGTGTGCAACGAAGGAGGCCAACAAACAATTGAATGGGCCAAAATTCACCCAAGGCTACCCAAAATGTTTGACCCAAGTTAAACAATTTAAAGGCAATGCTACCAAATACTGATTGAGTGTATGTAAACTTCTAACCCACTGGGAATGTGATGAAATAAATAAAAGCTGAAATAAATCATTCTGTGCAGTATTATTCTCACATTTCATATTCTTAAAATAAAGTGGTGATCCTAACTGGGAATTTTTAAGAGGATTAAATATCAGGAATTGGGAAAAAACAGAGTTAAAATATATAAATTTGGCTAAGGTCAATGTAAACTTCAGACTTCAACTGTAAGTATTCAGACCCTTTACTCAGCACTTACAGCCTCGGGTCTTCTTGGGTATGACACTACAAACTTTGCACACCTGTATTTGGGGAGTTTCTCCCATTCTTCTCTGTGGATCCTCTCAACCTCTGTCAGGTTGGATGGGGAGCGTCGCTGCACAGCTATTTTCAGGTCTCGCCAAAGATATTAGATCGGGTTCAAGTCCGGGCTCTGGCTATGCCACTTAAAGACATTCAGAGACTTGTTCCGAAGCCACTCCTGCGTTGTCTTGGCTGTGTGCTTAGGGTCATTGTCCTGTTGGAAGGTGAACCTTCGCCCCAGACTGAGGTCTCAAGCGCTCTGGAGCAGGTTTCATCAAGGATCTCGCTGAACTTTGCTCCGTTCATCTTCCCTCAATCCTCATTAATCTCCCAGTCCCTGCAGCTGAAAAACATCCCCACAGCGTGATGCTACCACCACCACGCTTCACCTTAGGGATGGTGCCAGGTTTCCTCCAGACGTGACACTTAGCATTCAGGCCGAAGTTCAATCTTGGTTTCATCAGACCAGAGAATTTTGTTTCTCATGGTCTGAGATTCCTTTAGGTGCCTTTAGGCAAACTCCAAGTGGGCTGTCATGTGCCTTTTACTGAGGTGTGGCTTCCGTCTAGCCACTCTACCATAAAAGCCTTATTGGTGGAGTGCTGTAGAGATGGTTGTCCTTCTGTAAGTTTATCCCATCTCCACAGAGGAACTCTGGAGCTCTGTCAGAGTGACCATCGGGTTCTTGGTCACCTCCCTGACCAAGACCCTTCTCCCCCGATTTCTCAGTTTGGCCGAGCGGCCAACTCGAGGAAGAGTCTTGGTGGTTCCTAACTTCTTCCATTTAAGAATGATGGAGGTCACTGTGTTCTTGGGGACCTTCAATGCTGCAGACATTTTTTTGTACCCTTCCCCAGATCTGTGCCTCGACACAATCTTGTCTCGCAGCTCTACAGACAATTCCTTCGACCTCATTGCTTGGTTTCTGCTCTGACATGCATTGTCAATTGTGGGACCTTATATAGACAGGTGTGTACCTTTCCAAATCATGTCCAATCAATTGAATTTACCACAGGTGGACTCCAATCAAGTTGATCAATGGAAACAGGATGCACCTGATCTCAATTTTGAATCTCGTAGCAAAGGGTCTGAATACTTAAGAAAATAAGGTATTTCTGCTTTATTTTTTATAAATGTGAAACATTTTCTAGAAACCTGTTTTTGCTTCGTCATTATGGGGTATTGTGTTTAGATTGATAAGGAAATTGTTTAATTTAATCCATTTTAGAATAAGGCTGTAACGTAACAAAATGTGTAAAAAGTCAAGGGGTCTGAATACTTTCTGAACTGTAACAGTCAAACATTTCAATGGTTCCAATGTTTCATAAAAGTGCAATGAACAGTCAGAGGAAAGAAAAATGTGCAGGTAAAGACACCTCACAATGAACATGTGTTATCAACATTTATTCTTTTATATAAAGGCAGATAAAATGTACAATCCCTAGAATATTAAAAAAACACGTTTCAGAAGGTTCATTTACAGTATATGAATGGGTCCACTTGAGCATAGCACAACAATTTTCTTAATGCTTTTCAAAACATGGAAAACAAAATAAAAATGTATTTTCCCCTCAGAGTGGATATTAGCATCAAGCTCAGAAGTAACAATAATGGTAGGATTATTTCAGCTCCTAACTGATATACAAAGTAATTGATATTGCGAAAACTACTTTATAGGGCAATTCCATGGTAACGGAATTACGCTGAGATTCTGATTTTTTCATTTAAAAATGTGTGCCAAACCAAAACCATTGATTTCCTAAGTTTAACAAACCATACAACTATATACACAATGACTACTTTGAACAATTTACACAGTAAATGAAATAAAAACACATTTACTGGAAAAACTGTGCAGATGCTAAGTTGGGTAACAGAATTACAGTATAAAACTCAGTTTTATTCTGTTACCACAATTTGGATCTGCACAGTTCTTTCTGTAAATGTGTTTTTGTAAAATCCTCTGTGGAAATTGTTAAAAGGTGGTCCTTGTGCATAGAGTTACCATGGAATTGCCCTTTAACAACTTCATAACAGATGTAATGTGGCAAATTTCAAAACCATGACAAAACCATATTTTATGTAGAGATGGAGGACATAGTTTCAAATGTCTTTCTGTCATCCTATAACTAATGACCAGGGACTACTGTTGCTCAGAAATCCAGACTGCTCTCTGTTAGACAGTGGTGGCTGCTTCGGGTGATGTATTGTTCTTATGTTGAAGTTGTAATTCAGTCATATTTTATTCACCTAAGAGTGGAATATACAATGCCTGTATTCATACCCCTTGACTTATACCAGTGTGTTGTGTTACAGCCTGAATTCAAATTTGATTAAATAAATCATTCTCACCTATCTACACACAATACCCTCTTACGACAAAGTGAAAACATGTTTTTAGAAAAACATTTTTTTTTACTGAAAATGAAACACCCATAACTAATTTACAAAAGTATTCACACCTCTTTGCTATGACATTCAAAATTGAGCTCGAGTGCATCCAATTTACTTCGATCATCTTTGAGATGTTGCTACAACTTGATTGGAGTCCACCTGTGGCCAATTCAATTGTTTGTGGAGATGATTTAGAAAGAAACACACCTGTCTATATAAGGTCCTACAGTTGACAGTACATGTCAGAGCAGAAACTATACCATGAAGTCCAAGGAATTGTCCGTAGAGCTCCAGGACTGTGATGAGACATATCTGGGGAAGGGTATAAAACAATTTATAGTGTGTTGAATGTTTGATTGAGCACAGTGGTCTCAATCATTGGGAAAATGCAAAAATATGGAACTACCCTGACTTTGGCTAGAGCTGGCCGTCCGACCAAACTGAGCAACCGGGCAAGAAGGACCTTGATCAGGCAGGAGAACAAGAACCCAATGACCACTCCAACAGAACTACGGAGTTCCTTGGCTGAGATGGGAGAACCTGCCAGAAGGATAACAGTCTCTATGGCACCTCACCAATCTGGGCTTTATGGGAGAGTGACCAGATGGAAACACAAGGGAATTCTGCCCTATGTTCAACACAAGGGAATTCTGCCCTATGTTCATACAAGAGACCACGGGAAACTTCCTTGATCAGGGGTTAGTTTGTTTAATAAGGATTGCAAGCTGGATTGCAACCTGGAGTATACACTTACAGTAATTTGCAAGTAATACACTTAGTTCAAAAGATGGTGTTTTCCCTTTTTATCCCCAACTGAGGTTCACCTCACCCAGGGTGATGTCCCTTAACTTTAATACCATATAAGCTCATAATGAATTCTTACATTTATTTAAGTCATTGTAAATTCAGGCTATAACACAACAAAATGTTGAATAAGTCAAGGGGTATGAATACTTTTTAAAGGCACTGTACAATGTGCCTCTCAATCTTCTGTCTCCAGACCTCTCCCCAAACAGCACACTGTCATGTTTTCTCCCTCTTGAGATTGTTCTTCATGTTACTTTATCAGAGTTCTATCATTTAGAAAAATACTGCCAGTTCCACACATTTAAAGTGCTTCCTTGATGTGTCTGTTATTTAATGTACCTAATTGGGAAATACATTTCTACTATGAGGAACATCAGTATGGTCTCTCCTCTGAGTTCTCATGTGCACTTTCAGATTGGTGCCAGTGCTGAATCCTTTTGTCTTTTCTCTCCTGTGTGGATCTTCATGTGCACTGACAGATTACTGGCAATGCTGAATCCTTTGCCACAATCAGGGCAGCTATGTGGTTTCTCCCCTGTGTGGGTCCTCATGTGTATTTTTAGATGTCCACTCTGAGTGAATGATTTGCCACAATCAGGGCAGCAAAATGGCTTCTCCCCTGTGTGGATCCTAATGTGTCTATTCAGAGTGCTGCCAGTGCTGAATCCTTGGCCACAATAATGACATCCATATGGTTTCTCTCTTGTGTGGCTCCTCATGTGTCTTTTTAGATTACTGTTTAAGGTGAAACCTTTACCACAAACATGACAACAAAACCTATCTACAATGTGAGTTTGGAAGTGATCTTGCATACTTTCTGTAGACTGAAAACATTTTCCACACACACCACAAATACCTTCTTCATCCTTTGTATGAATTTGCACATGTTTAATTAATGTACCCATGTGATGAAAAGACTTGCCACACACCTTACAACAACAAGGAGTAGCATGACTTTGACTGGGTGATTCCAGGAGGGACAACTGTGTAGATTTCCTACCCTTAGTTTTGATGTGGGACATTTGTCCTTTTATCATCTTTATTTTTGATTTGACTGACTTAAAACCTGAAGGAGGTCCTCCAGTCTCCATACCACTGACACTTTGACTGTTTTCACTCTGAGCTGCAGAACAGTCTGGATTTACACTAAAGAAAGGCTGAGAGACACTGGTTGGTTCTGATTCCCGATAGTCCTCTCCATCAGGTTCTGTTTTGATATTTTCAGTTGTAGTACTGGGTAGAGTTCCTCTCTCTCCGTTTCCCTCCTTTTGGTCTTGATAGAGATGTGAGGGCTGAGTTGGGTCTTCATCACGATCACTTTTCACACAGACAGGATTGAATATGAATTCTATGGCATCTGCCTCAAGCCCTTGAATCTGCTCTTCCTCCTGACGGCTCCGGAGGTCCTCCTGCTCTTCTTTAATCTGTATGGGCTCTGGGTCCTCCTGTCCCAGACTGGGGCTCCACTCCTGCTCACACTGCTGTTGCTCAGGGGGAACCTCCTCTTCGGAGAAAGAAAGAGTACGCTGCTGGAGGTCTGGAGGAAAGGAGAAAGGATAAAACAGAAAACTCAATGACATGTAGACCTACCTCCTGTCTGGTACGCCTGCAATAATTAACATCTACTAATCTAAAATAAATTAACATCTACTAATCTAAAATAAATTAACTTTAATCCTGAACTTTGTCACAAAAATAACTACATTTGACATCCAATGCCTTAAAAAATGAAGGTTGAGCTAGACAAACTTAACGAGTTAGCCGGGGGTTCCCAAAGTGGGTCCGACACTGCAGGGAGTCCGCAACCAGATCTCAAAATATAAATACAATTGTCTTTTGTATGAATATCGCTAGCAACAACAGATTACATGAATATTGGAGAAGGGATCAGTGGAAAAAGTTGAGGGTGCAATACAATACAATACAAAACAATATCATACATCCACAATTTATGTTCTTAACCTTTAGATGCACAACATGGGCCTGGGTAGCCCAATAATAAACTAAAGGAGCCTAACGTTACTCCTTATAGTCCAAGGACCTTATATGTTCCTCTTAGAGGCGAATTGGCTCAGGCTGCCAAAACAGCCAAATATTCCATCTAAATGTGAAAATACATGGTCGTGACAATGACTGAAGAGAATTCTCTCGAGAGGTAATGCGGTCGGCATTTGATGGTGAGGCATTCCAGATAGGGAGAACAAACAAAATTCAGTTCTTGTACGTTAACCATAAACACAGAGTAGTTAATCATGAAACATACACCTCCACCTTTCTTTTTCCATGCAATGTATGGAGACCCCCCCTGGCAGTAAGGATGTGGACAGTATATCCGGAGAGAGCCATGATTTTGTGAAACAGAGAATGTTAACAGTCCTCAGAGCATGCACAGACCTGCTGGCTGAAGTGTTTACAAACATATTCAATCTTTCCCTATCCCAGTCTGTTGTCCCCACTTGCTTCAAGAGGTCCACCCATTGTTCCTTGTACCCAAGAAAGCGAACGTATCTGAACTAAATGACTATTGCCCCGTAGCACTCACTTCTGTCATCATGAAGTGCTTTGAGAGGCTAGTTAAGGATCATATCCCCTCCACCTTACCCGACACCCTAGACCCACTACAATTTGCATACTGTCCCAACAGATCCACGGCGACACAATCACCATCACACTGCCCTATCCCATCTGGACAAGAGGAATACCTATGGTAGAATTCTGTTCAACGACTACAGCTCAGCCTTCAACACCATAGTGCCCTCCATGCTCATTACTAAGCTCGGGGGCCCTGGGTCTGAACTTCACCATGTGCAACTGGACTTCTTAAAGGGCCGATCCTAGGCGGTGTTAGGCAACAGCACCTCTGCTACGCTGATCCTCAACATGGGGGCCCCACAATGGTGCTTGCTCAGCCCCCTCCTGTACTCCCATGACTGCATCTCCAACTCAATCAAGCATGCAGATTACCAATAACGACAAGACAGCCAACATGGAGGAGGTGAGGGCCCTATTGGAGTGGTGCCAGGAAAATAACGTCTCCCTCAATGTCAACAAAATGAAGGAGCTGATCAAGGACTACAGGAGACAGCAGAGAGCACACCCCCATCCACATCGGCGGAGCTGCGGTGGAGACAGTCAAAAGCTTCAGGTTTCTCTGCATGCACATCACTGACAACCTGAAATGGTCCCTTCAAACAGACAGTGTGGCGAACAAGGTAAAACAGTGCCTCTTAAACATCAGAAGGCTTAAAGAAATTCAGCTTGGCCCCTAAGAACCATATGAACTTCTACAGGTGCACCATTGAGAGCATCCTGTCAGGCTGTATCACCGCTTGGTACAGCAACTGCACCATCCTCAACAGCAGGGCTCTCCAATGGGTCGTGCGGTCAACCCAACGCAGCACACTGCCTGACCTCCAGGACATCTACAACACCCGGTGTCACAGGAAGGCCAAGAAGATCATCAAGGACCTCAGCTACCCGAGCCACGGCATGTTCACCCTGCTACCATCTAGAAGGAGCAGACAGTACGTACAGGTGCATCAAAGCTGGGACCAAGACATTGAAAAACAGCTTCTATATTCAGGCCATCTGACTGTTAAATAGTCACTTCTAGCCAGCCTCCACCCAGTCACTGTTACTAGCCGGCTACCACCCTGTACTCTACCCTGCACCGTAGAGACCGCTGCCCTATGTACATAGCCATTTTAATAAATTATGCATACTGTTTTACCCACTTCATATGTATATACTGTATTCTATTCAAGGCTCATCCTATATAACTATTGCTGTAGACACATTTCCTATTCATATACTGTCCATAATGTCTATACATGTATATTCATATTCCAGACTATGACATTACTCGTCCTGATATTTCAAAATGTGTTTTGTATTGTAAGGTATTACTGCACTGTTGGTGTTAGAAACATACTTTTCGCTGCCACCTGCAATATATGTATATGCGACCAATCAAATTTGATTTGATTCTTAATTGTGGTATAATTCTAGAAACATTTCACATTTCACATATCCAAAATATACTGAGACTGTACACTGTTTTAACAGGATTTAACACAGTTTCAGCTAACAGTATTTTTCAGTGACAAGACTTTTGCGGTGGAGTGGTGTCTGGTGTCTGTCTTCCATTTACACACAGGTGTTTGGACTTACAGATAGCAATTTAGTACGGGTACACCTCGCTATTCTATCTGTTTTCTGTAAACAAGCGCTGTAACATGGAAAAATGGCAGTGTGGGAAAGCTAACCCTATAAAAAGGTGTGTAGTAATTAAACTTTAAAAAATATATATATTTCTGTGATATGACATATGTTAGTAATGTTTCCAAAACTGTACTGGGTTTTACATTTACATTTAGATTTAAGTCGTTTAGCAGACGCTCTTATCCAGACCGACTTACAAATTGGTGCATTCACCTTATGACATCCAGTAGAACAGTCACTTTACAATAGTGCATCTAAATCTTAAAGGGGGGGGGGGGTGAGAAGGATTACTTATCCTATCCTAGGTATTCCTTAAAGAGGTGGGGTTTCAGGTGTCTCCGGAAGGTGGTGATTGACTCCGCTGTCGTGAGGGAGTTTGTTCCACCATTGGGGGGCCAGAGCAGCGAACAGTTTTGACTGGGCTGAGCGGGAACTGTACTTCCTCAGTGGTAGGGAGGCGAGCAGGCCAGAGGTGGATGAACGCAGTGCCCTTGTTTGGGTGTAGGGCCTGATCAGAGCCTGGAGGTACTGAGGTGCCGTTCCCCTCACAGCTCCGTAGGCAAGCACCATGGTCTTGTAGCGGATGCGAGCTTCAACTGGAAGCCAGTGGAGAGAGCGGAGGAGCGGGGTGACGTGAGAGAACTTGGGAAGGTTGAACACCAGACGGGCTGCGGCGTTCTGGATGAGTTGTAGGGGTCTAATGGCACAGGCAGGGAGCCCAGCCAACAGCGAGTTGCAGTAATCCAGACGGGAGATGACAAGTGCCTGGATTAGGACCTGCGCCGCTTCCTGTGTGAGGCAGGGTCGTACTCTGCGGATGTTGTAGAGCATGAACCTACAGGAACGGGCCACCGCCTTGATGTTAGTTGATAACGACAGGGTGTTGTCCAGGATCACGCCAAGGTTCTTAGCGCTCTGGGAGGAGGACACAATGGAGTTGTCAACCGTGATGGCGAGATCATGGAACGGGCAGTCCTTCCCCGGGAGGAAGAGCAGCTCCGTCTTGCCGAAGTTCAGCTTGAGGTGGTGATCCATCATCCACACTGATATGTCTGCCAGACATGCAGAGATGCGATTCGCCACCTGGTCATCAGAAGGGGGAAAGGAGAAGATTAATTGTGTGTCGTCTGCATAGCAATGATAGGAGAGACCATGTGAGGTTATGACAGAGCCAAGTGACTTGGTGTATAGCGAGAATAGGAGAGGGCCTAGAACAGAGCCCTGGGGGACACCAGTGGTGAGAGCGCGTGGTGAGGAGACAGATTCTCGCCACGCCACCTGGTAGGAGCGACCTGTCAGGTAGGACGCAATCCAAGCGTGGGCTGCGCCGGAGATGCCCAACTCGGAGAGGGTGGAGAGGAGGATCTGATGGTTCACAGTATCGAAGGCAGCCGATAGGTCTAGAAGGATGAGAGCAGAGGAGAGAGAGAGTTAGCTTTAGCGGTGCGGAGCGCCTCCATGATACAGAGAAGAGCAGTCTCAGTTGAATGACTAGTCTTGAAACCTGACTGATTTGGATCAAGAAGGTCATTCTGAGAGAGATAGCGGGAGAGCTGACCAAGGACGGCACGTTCAAGAGTTTTGGAGAGAAAAGAAAGAAGGGATACTGGTCTGTAGTTGTTGACATCGGAGGGATCGAGTGTAGGTTTTTTCAGAAGGGGTGCAACTCTCGCTCTCTTGAAGACGGAAGGGACGTAGCCAGCGGTCAGGGATAAGTTGATGAGCGAGGTGAGGTAAGGGAGAAGGTCTCCGGAAATGGTCTGGAGAAGAGAGGAGGGGATAGGGTCGAGCAGGCAGGTTGTTGGGCGGCCGGCCGTCACAAGACGCGAGATTTCATCTGGAGAGAGAGGGGAGAAAGAGGTCAGAGCACAGGGTAGAGCAGTGTGAGCAGAACCAGCGGTGTCGTTTGACTTAGCAAACGAGGATCGGATGTCGTCGACCTTCTTTTCAAAATGGTTGACGAAGTCATCTGCAGAGAGGGAGGAGGGGGGAGGGGGAGGAGGATTCAGGAGGGAGGAGAAGTTGGCAAAGAGCTTCCTAGGGTTAGAGGCAGATGCTTGGAATTTAGAGTGGTAGAAAGTGGCTTTAGCAGCAGAGACAGAGGAGGAAAATGTAGAGAGGAGGGAGCGAAAGGATGCCAGGTCCGCAGGGAGGCGAGTTTTCCTCCATTTCCGCTCGGCTGCCCGGAGCCCTGTTCTGTGAGCTCGCAATGAGTCGTCAAGCCACGGAGCGGGAGGGGAGGACCGAGCCGGCCTGGAAGATAGGGGACATAGAGAGTCAAAGGATGCAGAAAGGGAGGAGAGGAGGGTTGAGGAGGCAGAATCAGGAGATAGGTTGGAGAAGGTTTGAGCAGAGGGAAGAGATGATAGGATTGAAGAGGAGAGAGTAGCGGGGGAGAGAGCGAAGGTTGGGACGGGGCGATACCATCCGAGTAGGGGCAGTGTGGGAAGTGTTGGATGATATATGCATATGTATATACTGTACTCTACATCATCGACTGCATCCTTATGTAACACATGTATCACTAGCCACTTTAACTATGCCACTTTGTTTACTTTGTCTACACACTCATCTCATATGTATATACTGTACTCGATACCATCTACTGTATGCTGCTCTGTACCATCACTCATTCATATATCCTTATGTACATGTTCCTTATCCCCTTACACTGTGTATAAGACAGTAGTTTTGGAATTGTTAGTTAGATTACTTGTTGGTTATCACTGCATTGTCGGAACTAGAAGCACAAGCATTTCGCTACACTCACATTAACATCTGCTAACCATGTGTATGTGACAAATAACATTTGATTTGATTTGATTTGAAAAGGATACAAGGTAGTGGTCGGAGACTTGGAGGGGAGTTGCAATGAGGTTAGTGGAAGAACAGCATCTAGTAAAGATGAGGTCGAGCGTATTGCCTGCCTTGTGAGTAGGGGGGGAAGGTGAGAGGGTGAGGTCAAAAGAGGAGAGGAGTGGAAAGAAGGAGGCAGAGAGGAATGAGTCAAAGGTAGACGTGGGGAGGTTAAAGTCGCCCAGAACTGTGAGATTGGTGTTTTAGTGGTCAGAGCAAGCGTCGGGGCTCTTAACAAAACTCTGGCCAGAAGATACTATCATATTTAGCGTTGATGAATGAGTTAGGGCCTGGGAGACTCACATGGATATTGGTATCCACAGTACTCCATCAATGACACATTTTTAAAACTCAATTCGTCTTGTATTCCCCCAAAATGTTGTTTTAAACATCATGCACTATAATTTGAGCTTTTAAACGGCAAGATTCTACTTATGTTTCATGGCAAAATGTGTAAACTTGAAAGAAATTAGCTTTAAAACTGCAAAACGTTATCTTTACCTCAAGGCAAACTGTGTAGAATTGCAGGAAATTTGCTTTAAAACTGCAACATGACTCTCAGTTCCATTACACAAATCAAATCTTACATGCGCCGAATACAACAGGTGTAGACTTTACCGTAAAATGCTTAAGAGCCCTTCCCAAGAATGAAGAATTAAAAACGAATAAGAATTAGCTAAAATAAAAATAAAATGGTCAAATAAAGTCTAAATACAAGGAGTTCCGATACCAAGTCAATGTGCAGGGGGACGAGGTAGCTGAGCAGTGTGCTGCTGAGGGGAGGACGGCTCATAATAATGTCTGATGTGGGGGACCGGGAGCTGTTGGGCTGTGGTTAAAGCTTTGAAGGCGTGAAGACATTGGCTTGAGGGGGCTAAACACCCTTTTCTCATCTGGACTGACCACCGCAACCTGGAGTACATCCGGGCAGTGAGGGGACTCAATCCTCATCAGGCAAGGTGGGCCATGTTCTTTAACCGTTTTGTGTTTACCTGTCCTACAGACCCGGTTCCCAGAATATGAAGGCAGACGCACTGTCCCGGCTGTATGACAGAGAGGAGTGGCCCATGGATCAGACTCCCGGCCTCCTGCCTGGTAGTCCCGGTCGTGTGGGAGCTGGACGTGGACATTGAGCAGGCATTGCATACAGAGCCCACTGCCCTCCAGTGTCCCGTCGGGCGTCTGTACGTTCCGCCTGCTGTCTGTGACCAGTTGATCTATTGGGCCCACACATTACCCTCCTCTGGTCATCCGGGGATTGGTCGGACGGTGCTCTGTCTGACTGGGAAGTATTGATGGCTCATCCTGGCAAAGAATGTGAGTGTTTGTTTCCTCCTGCTCGGTGTGCGCCCTGTGCAAGGCCCTAGGCACCTGCCCAGAGGTACAACCCTTACCCGTTCCAAAACGGCCCGAGGTCGCACCTGTCGATAGATTTCCTGATCGATCTTCCTCCCTCACAGGGTAACACCGCAATCCTGGTCGCTGTGGATCATTTCCTAAGTCCTGTTGTCTCCTCCCTTTGCCCGGTCTCCCTACGGCCCTACAGACTGCGGAGGCCTTGTTTACACATGTCTTCCGGCACTACGGGGTGCCTGAGAATATAGTGTCTGATCACGGTCCGCAGTTCACGTCGAAGGTCTGGAAGGCGTTCATGGTACGTTCCGCCGAAGTCATCTCCTTTCCTTGTTCGGCCAGCGTTCGGCGGTCGACGTCACCGGCTTTCTAGCCATCGCCGCTCCATTTCTCCATTGTTCCATTTGTTTTGTCTTGTTCCCTGCACACCTGGTTTTTTTTTTTACATGTTCGAGTGTATGCGCCAGGCTGGGTTTTTCCCCGTTATTCCGTGGCTTCTCACGAGAGATGTTTATTGTACAACATTTGCTCTATTTTTGTGACTGTTTCGCGCATAGCACTTTTACCTTTGGCTGGAGGTTTTGACGCAGTGGCGTCTGTCTGTTTTGTTTGCCTCTGCCTTAATAAAGTGTGTGCCTGTTCACAACTCTGCTCTCCTGCATCTGACTTCTCCACCAGTAGCACACACCATGACAGGGGGTGGAGGAAGCATGTTGTGGGGGGTGCTTTGCTGCAGGAGGGACTGGTGCACTTCACAAAATAGATGGCATCATGAGATCGGAAAATGATGTGGATATATTGAAGCAACATCTCAAGACATCAGTCAGGAAGTTAAAAGCTTGGTCACAAATGGAATCTTCCAAATTGACAATGACCCCAAGCATACTTCCAAAGTTGTGGCAAAATGGCTTAAGGACAACAAAATCAAGGTATTGGAGTGACCATCACAAAGCCCTGACCTCAATCCTATAGACAATGTGTGGGCTGAACTGAAAAAGCATGTGTGAGCAAGGAGGCCTACAAACCTGACTTAGTTACACCAGCTCTGTCAGGAGGAATGGGCCAAAATTCACCCAACTTATTGTGGGAAGCTTGTGGAAGGCTACCAGAAATGTTTGACCCAAGTTAAACAATTTAAAGGCAATGCTACCAAATACTAATTGAGTGTATGTAAACTTCTGACCCACTCGGGATGTGATTAAAGAAATAAAACATTCTCTATTATTCTGACATTTCACATTCTTAAAACAAAAGGTGTGATCCTAACTGACCTAAGACAGGGACATTTTTACTAGGATTAATGTCAGGAATTGTGAAAAACTGATGTATAAAACGGATGTATTTGGCTAAGGTGTATGTAGACTTCAACTGTAGGTTCTGGAGGCAGGGAGCGTGGCCCCAGTGATGTACTGCGCCGTACGCACTACACTCTTTAGTGCCTTACAGTTGGACGCCAAGCAGTTGGCATAACAAGCGGTGATGCAACCAGTCAAGCTGTATATCTTTTTGAGGATCTTCCTGAGGGGGAAGAGGCGTTGTTGTGCCCTCTCTGCGACTGTGTTGGTGTATTTGGACCATTATAGGTCCTTAGTGACACAGAGGAACTTGAAGTTCCACAACAGCATTGTCGATGGGGTTTGCTCAGCCCTCTGTTTCCAGTAGTCCAGGATCAGCTCCTTTGTCTTGCTGATTTTGAGGGAGAGGTCGTTGTCTCTGACCTCCTCCTTATAAGCTCTCATCGTCGTCGGTTTCTTACACCACAGATTATCCATTATATTGACCAGATACTGTAATGGCCGCTCTAACAATGAAAAAAAAATGTCTTCAAAAACGGAAGGCAGTCGGGAGGAGGCAAGAGCAGGTCGGACCATTCTATCTAATGAGAGGGCAGATACACATATGAACAGGCACTACTGTTTCCAATACTTACCACAGTCACAGAGTCAAAATGGTTAAGCATATGGTTAGCAGTATGGTTAAGGTAAGGTTTAAAATCACATTTTAAGAAGATACATTGTTGAAATAGGTGGGGTTTATGACTTTGTGGCTGTGGTAACTAGTGACGACTAGGCACACTACTGATAAGAGTTTTCTCTCAAAGTTGCTGGGATGTCGTGTCCTACTTATATCAGTACACTTGTAACAACCTAATCTTTACGAAACTTTTAGATCAAATAAGACATTTATTTTTATGTGAACCATATTCAACACTCTTATTGACCTCCATATAAAACTCCTCGCTTGGTGAGCCATTTTGGGCCCAGTTATCCCTCTCCCTTTGCCTCTTCCTCTCTGATTACATATAAGAGTCATTGGATGAAGGCGTCTTCTGTACAGGGGAGTTTTGTTAAGTGCCCTGCCGCTCGGTCTGAACATTAACATCGCTTGCGGTACAGTTATGGAAGCATAAGGGCCTTATCTTTCATAACAGCAAGAAAACATTTTCAAAAAACATAAAAAGTAAAATTGATAAAGGTGTGTATGGGTTTAGGGTTGGTGTTCCCACACGGCCATATCTCCATGTTACAGCGCGTTTACAGAAGACCGAGGGACCACCTGCGCTACTTAGCTATCTATAGCATGCTCCAAACATCTGTGTGTAATGGAAGAAATCGGCTACAACTGTGATAAAGCAGGTTAGTGGGTAAGTTTTGCATTTGTGAAATTATTTTGATGTAAAAAAAAAATCAAAAATAATAATTAATATCATATATACGCTGAGTTTACAAAACATTACAGACTGACCAGGTGAATCCAGGTGAAAGCTATGATCCCTTATTGATGTCAATTGTTAAATCCACTTCAAACAGTATAGATGAAGGGGAGATGACAGGTTTGTAAGTCGCTCTGGATAAGAGCGTCTGCTAAATGACTTAAATGTAAATGTAAATGTAAAGTAAAGGGCTTTATGTTTCTAGAACCGTTTCGCAATAGAGAATCGATTCACGTTTAGATGGAGTATTTGGCTGCCAGAGTCAGTCTACCTTTGAAAATAACACAAGGTCCATGGACCTTAAAGAGTAACGGTAAAGTTTGGCTCCTTAAAATCCTATTTATAGGCTCCGTATGGAGGGTGTTTCGCAATTACGGAGCCTCCGCCTGCAGAGGCCAAATTGAGCTCCGTACCGCATCGCTGTGCACCTCCCAAATGTCGTAACAATGTGGAGGGCTCCTTATTGCTCCGCATTGACATGATTGGTTGACGGTAGGAGGAGTCGGGAGGTCCTGTATAAACACAAACTCACTTCAGTGACAACTTCCTTGAAACTACTCAGAATGGTAACCTGCTCTGATTGGGCTACAGTGTTGAGTAGTGTGAGGACAGGCATGTTGGATAGGGGAGACTTGTAGAGATGATGGTGCTGTTAATGGGATGGAAGTGGTGATAAGCGTTTGCTGGTTTCCTGCCCATGTAGGTGTAGAGGGTAATGAGAAGGCTGGTGTGATGGCTAAGAGTCCGGTGAGGCAAGAGGGGGTAAATATTCAGGTCTTGCTGGGCCGCAGTAGTAAGGGGAGACGTGCACCGGTCAGTAAAGGAAGAGGTGAGCAGTATGGGATGTAGGACAGAGGAAGTTGTGTGGATTAGACTACAGTTTGGGCACACATGTTTGAATGCCATGTTGTGGATGATCGGGAGACATTAAACAGGTCTGTGTGATGAGCGTTTAGTGGAGGAAACGGTGGACATGTGTTGATATTTTGTGAACTGTATGAGATTGTGTGAAAGGGTTAGAGGCTGGACGGGTTTGGGGGGGGCCGGGGGAGTGGTGTTTAGGGCTCTATTTCACCTTTTTAGAGGAACAGGGCTTGTTGATGAAGAACATTTTATGTAGGTAGGCCATGACTGTCCCCACACTCCAGTACAGTAGACTGTGGTGTATGCACATAAAATGGATGCGATCCGCCAACCCAATCTCAAAGTAACAGAAGACAACTTCCTTCACAACAGCTCTGCACTGCTACGTGAAGCGCAAGAAGTATGAATGCCCTGACTTTTGCCATAACACTGTAAATGCTGCACGGCCAATGCAGACGTCGGATACATCTCTCCGCCCTAACAATGGGAGTCGTTGTCCACAAACCCGCTTATCCATTCTAATATAATAATAATATATGCCATTTAGCAGACGCTTTTATCCAAAGCGACTTACAGTCATGTGTGCATACATTCTACGTATGGGTGGTCCCGGGGATCGAACCCACTACCCTGGCGTTACAAGCGCCATGCTCTACCAACTGAGCTACAGAAGGATTGGATTGGAGGACCAAAAAAAGCCAATACCGATTAATTGGCCGGTGTGTGTGATATATATATATATATATATATATAATAATGACAATTACAACAATACTGAATGAACACTTATTTTAACTTAATATAATACAGAAATAAAATCTATTTAGTCTCAAATAAATAATGAAACATGCTCAATTTAGTTTAAATAATGCAAATACACAGTGTTGGAGAAGAAAGTAAAAATGCAATATGTGCCATGTAAAAAAGCTAAACATTTTAGTTCCTTGCTCAGAACATTTGAAAGCTGGTGGTTCAATATTCCCAGCTCTTCAATATTCCCAGTTAAGAAGTTTTAGCTTGTCATTATAGGAATTATGACGCGTCGACTATTTCTCTCTCTACCATTTCTATTTCATATATCTTTGACTATGGGATGTTCTAATAGGCACTTTAGTATTGCCAGCCTAATCTCAGGAGTTGATAGGCTTGAAGTAATAAACAGAGCTGTGATTCAAGCATTACTAAGAGCTGCTAGCAAACGCAGTAAAGTTCGAATGAATGCTTACGAGCCTGCTGCTGCCTAGCACTGCTCAGTCAGACTGCTCTATCAAATATCAAATCATATACTTAATTATAATAAACACAGAAATACGAGCCTTTGGTCATTAATATGGTAAAATCCGGAAACTATCATTTCGAAAAAACAAAATGTTTATTCTTTCAGTGAAATACGGGACCATTCCGTATTGTATTGAATGGGTGGCAACCCTCAGTCTAAATATTGCTGTTACACTGCACAATCTTCAATGTTATGTCATAATTATGTAAAATTCGGACGAATTAGTTTGCAACGAGCCAGGCGGCCCAAACTGTTGCATATACCGACTCTGCATGCAATGAACGCAAGAGAAGCGACACAATTTCCCTAGTTAATATTTCCTGTTAACATGAATTTCTTTGTGTATTGATTTTAAGAAAGGCATCGATTGTACTTTTGTTAAATCATCACCCATTTGGCGAAGTAGGTTGTGATTCGATGATAAATTAACAAGCACCGCATTGATTATATGCAACGCAGGACAAGATAGTTAACCTAGTAATATCATCAACCATGTGTAGTTAACTAGTGATTGTGTGAAGATTGATTTCTTTATAAGATAAGTTTATTGCTAGCTAGCAACTTACCTTGGCTCCTTGCTGCACTCGGGTAACAGCAGTTTCCTCGTAGAATGCAACGTAATCGGCGTCCAAAAATGCAGATTACCGATTGTTATGAAAACTTGAAATCGGTCGACCTCTAGTGGATACATCTCATTACTGTAATCCTGTTTTGAATATTCAATGAGGGTTGTTGACGTCAACCGCTTGTATTCAATGGAGAGAGATGCTATGCTATTAGCCTCAACTATGAATATGCAAAGCCATCTCGAGACAACTCCGATAAAAAGTGTTTTTTTCCTAGTTGCTGGGATGTGATGTGTCCTACTTATATCAGTACACTCGTAACAAATGAAGCATTATGAAACTTCATATAATCCTCAAGTAGCAAATAAGCCATACATTTTTTGTTGATCTCCATACATTCTGTAATAGAGAATTATCAATGGAAATAGTTGGTTTTCAGTTCAACATCTGGTAGGAATGTCAATCCTGAACTCATAACTACGTGTTGCACTTTCTCATTGGTCCAACCTGAAATAGGATACTTGTTATTTGGCCATTGGCCCAGTTTTATTGCAAGGAATTCTAATTGGTCAACCACAGGCTAGGGCTGGGTTCTAAAACTACATCCTGGCCCTTTGTTCTGTGGAGAGAATCACAAGAGAGAATCACTGAGGACAGGGAAGCATGAACATCTACCTCCCCACATGAACCTATTTTCCTCCCTTGGCAGTAAAGATAACAGAGTAAGAGCAAGTATGCTGCGCCAACCACAACTTACGCTGACGAAAGCCATAGACATAAGCAGAGCAATCGGACAGACGTAGATCCAATTTTAAAAAGATGAACACTGTCCCTAAACAGGCATAATCTGTTAATTATGCCACTCAGAACAAATAGAGACCATGTCGATAGAAAATGGAAACATAATTCATCGGACAGCGATCTAAGGCTGAAAAATACTAAAGAAGGGTGCATGTACTGTGGATCAACACACGCAAGAGCCAAAAGCCCAGCATATGGGGTTATATGCAAATTCTGTGGAGAAAAAAAAAATGTTTTGCTGAAGTGTGCAGACAAAGACAAAGTAAGCATGTCAATCTGCTAGAACAGGATACATGCAGTGATCATAATGATGATGAAGAAGCGGACATGCTATACATGACAGATGTTATTTCTGTTCAAAGTGGCAAAGATAAATGGTTTACAAACTTAAAGCTTATCCTACTATCATGTGATAACTGTGATTATGATCCAAGCAGCACTATCAAATGCCAGTTAGACAGTGGCTCAACTGTCAATATACTCAGCTACAGAGACTTTATGCAAGTAATGTAGGATGGAGATGCAAAGCCCAACCAAGCAAGGCAAGGCGAAGGCTGTACGGTGGCTCGGTTATTACTCCAGTAGGGGAGTGTGAACTACAAGCCAATCATGATGGGGAAACGTGCTAAAGTGGTGAAAACCTTGCAAAAGCCTCTCATTCAGCAGAAACTTGTGAAAAGCATAAGTTGCTACAGCTCAACCACCAACATGTCATTCATCATGTTAGCACTAAATAAAAACAAAAGGTTCCATCAGACTTGAACACCTCAGAGGCAATAATGAAACAGTTTGATGGCGTTTTTGAAGGGATGGGGGCTCTGCCAGGTGAGCTCCACCTTGTGGTGGATGAACCTGTTAGACATTTACATTTTACATTTAAGTCATTTAGCAGACGCTCTTATCCAGAGCGACTTACAAATTGGTGCATTCACCTTATGACATCCAGTGGAACAACCACTTTACAATAGTGCATCTAAATATTTTAAGGGGGGTGAGAAGGATTACTTTATCCTATCCTAGGTATTCCTTAAAGAGGTGGGGTTTCAGGTGTCTCCGGAAGGTGGTGATTGACTCCGCTGTCCTGGCGTCGTGAGGGAGTTTGTTCCACCATTGGGGAGCCAGAGCAGCGAACAGTTTTGACTGAGCTGAGCGGGAACTGTACTTCCTCAGTGGTAGGGAGGCGAGCAGGCCAGAGGTGGATGAACGCAGTGCCCTTATTTGGGTGTAGGGCCTGATCAGAGCCTGGAGGTACTGAGGTGCCGTTCCCCTCACAGCTCCGTAGGCAAGCACCATGGTCTTGTAGCGGATGCGAGCTTCAACTGGAAGCCAGTGGAGAGAGCGGAGGAGCGGGGTGACGTGAGAGAACTTGGGAAGGTTGAACACTAGACGGGCTGCGGCGTTCTGGATGAGTTGTAGGGGTTTAATGGCACAGGCAGGGAGCCCAGCCAACAGCGAGTTGCAGTAATCCAGACGGGAGATGACAAGTGCCTGGATTAGGACCTGCGCCGCGCTTCCTGTGTGAGGCAGGGTCGTACTCTGCGGATGTTGTAGAGCATGAACCTACAGGAACGGGCCACCGCCTTGATGTTAGTTGAGAACGACAGTTTGTTGTCCAGGATCACGCCAAGGTTCTTAGCGCTCTGGGAGGAGGACACAATGGAGTTGTCAACCGTGATGGCGAGATCATGGAACGGGCAGTCCTTCCCCGGGAGGAAGAGCAGCTCCGTCTTGCCGAAGTTCAGCTTGAGGTGGTGATCCGTCATCCACACTGATATGTCTGCCAGACATGCAGAGATGCGATTCGCCACCTGGTCATCAGAAGGGGGAAAGGAGAAGATTAATTGTGTGTCGTCTGCATAGCAATGATAGGAGAGACCATGTGAGGTTATGACAGAGCCAAGTGACTTGGTGTATAGCGAGAATAGGAGAGGGCCTAGAACAGAGCCCTGGGGGACACCAGTGGTGAGAGCGCGTGGTGAGGAGACAGATTCTCGCCACGCCACCTGGTAGGAGCGACCTGTCAGGTAGGACGCAATCCAAGCGTGGGCCGCGCCGGAGATGCCCAACTCGGAGAGGGTGGAGAGGAGGATCTGATGGTTCACAGTATCGAAGGCAGCCGATAGGTCTAGAAGGATGAGAGCAGAGGAGAGAGAGTTAGCTTTAGCGGTGCGGAGCGCCTCCGTGATACAGAGAAGAGCAGTCTCAGTTGAATGACTAGTCTTGAAACCTGACTGATTTGGATCAAGAAGGTCATTCTGAGAGAGATAGCGGGAGAGCTGACCAAGGACGGCACGTTCAAGAGTTTTGGAGAGAAAAGAAAGAAGGGATACTGGTCTGTAGTTGTTGACATCGGAGGGATCGAGTGTAGGTTTTTTCAGAAGGGGTGCAACTCTCGCTCTCTTGAAGACGGAAGGGACGTAGCCAGCGGTCAGGGATAAGTTGATGAGCGAGACCAGTTCAACAGCTTCCCCGTCGAATCCCCATTCCACTGAAGAAAACCATACTAAAGGCTGTTGATTCAATGGAGGAACAGGGTGTCATTACAAAGGCCACAACCTACTATGTGGATAAGCAACATGGGTTGTGGTGGGAAAGCCTGGCAAAATAAGTCTGCCTCGATCCAAGTGCTCTGAACAAAGCTTTATGTAGGGCACATTACCAAATGCCATTGAAGAGATACTGCCAAGCCTGGTAAAAGCTAAAATCTTTTCGGTTATGGATGCAAAAATTGGGTACGTACATACATGGGACATATTTTGACAGCTGAAGACCTGAAGCCACCACCTACAGATGCAAGATGTGATGCAAGTGACAAACGCCTAGGGGCAGCACTCCTGCAGAAGGGGCAGGACATTGCATTTGCTTCATGGACATTGATACCCACGGAGCAAGGATATGCCCAAATTGAAAAGAAGTGCCAAGCCATAGTGTTTGCCTGTGATCATTTTGATCAATACCTTCAAAGTAGACACTCTATCACAATGCACACTGATCACAAGCCGCTTGAGGTTATCTTCAAAAACCATATTCTGTCTGCCCCGAAGCGACGTTAAAGGATGATGCTAAAGCTTCAGCATGATCAACTACTGGTAGTATACAAGAATGGAACAGCGCTTCACATTGCAGATTTCTTGTCTCGAGAAGCACTACCAACAACTAGACACCCGCAATATCGGACAAATGAGACAGTATATGCTGTACAGGCAGAGTTTGAAGATGTGAACCATGCTACTGATCAAAACATCTCCCAGCAGACACAGGATACTATTAAAACTCATTCCGCAGAGGACAATACTTCTCGAATGTTTCAGTCTTTTATCCTAAGAGGCTGTCCCGGACACAAGAAAGAGTACGTCCATCCTGGTGATGGACTACTGGACATACAGAGCCAAACTCACAATGCAGGAAGAGGTTGTCTACAAAGGCAACAGGGTGGTAGTGCCAGAAACTCTACGCCCAATGATTCTCACTCATATCCATGCAGGGCACTCAGGGGTCGAAGCCAGTCTCAGGAAAGTCAGAGACTCAGTATGAAAAGAAATGAAACATTTTGTGGCTGTGTGCAGAATATGTAATGCTAATCTACCTAAACAGCAAACAGAAACGCTGCAGCCACATGACAACCAACACGTCCTTGGTTTAAAGTCGGAATGGATCTGTTCACAGTAAATCATGTTCCTTTGCTGATTATGGTGGGCTACTATTCAGATTTTTGGGAGGGGAAGAAAGTGATGGACACAACAGCCACTTGCATCATCGACTGTTGTAAGCAGCAGTTTAGCAGATATGTCATACCTGACAGTGGTGTAGTTATGGATAATGGGCCACAGTTTGAATCAAGACTTTGCAGAAAGGGTCGGTTATTATATCTGTCTGCTTTGTGTTATGGATAGGCTTAGTCCCAGCATTCTGTTATGGTTGGTCACAAGGTTTGTGAGCTATGATGTTTTTCCCAGATTCCCAGTTCCATCATGTGGCCACTTCACCATGTCAGAGTAATGGTAAGGCGGAGTCAACAGTGAAAATAGCAGTGAAAACTCATCACAAAGGCAATGCAGGAATGTACAGATGTGTGGCAAGCCATTTTTGCGTGGAGAAATACTCCCACAGAAGGCTTTCGGCAGCAGTCCTGTACAGCACTTCATGTCTAGACGCACACGCTCTCTGTTGCCAACAACTCCCAAGCTCCTCGCACCAAAAGTCATTGGGGATGTTCAGGTACACGAACGTGCATGTCAGGACAAGTCAAAACAGTACTATGACCAGCATGCAAAAATAATCTGCCTGTAATAAAACAAGGCCATGCTATTAGTGTGCTCCTGTCACCTCACGCCAGGGATGCCACATGGAGTCTTGGCACATGCATAGGGCACATCAGCGCAAGGTCATATGAAGTGGAAGTAAAGGGCCAAAAGTATTGAAGAAACCATAAGGACATGCGCCCAGTTTAGGAGAGCATAGGGCACAGGAGGGCCACTTGGAAGACTGGGAATATCCTCTGGATGGTGTGGCCAGGACACATAATGAGGAGACTGGGAAGACCCCACCAGGGCAGTTCTCTGCCGACTGTGCCTTCACAATTTCAGAAGGCTGTGGAAGAGCCAGGAGAGGACCTGAGGACCCCAGAGGTGCCCAATATGGTACCAGTGCAACACACTAGGACACGGGCTAACGTAAGACCGCCCCTGCGGTATGGGGACGGTATGATGTCCCTTAAGAGATGGACGTTTGTTTTTTTGACCTTATATAAACATTTATAAAAAAAGAGTGATAATATAAATAGGTATTTTTACTGTGGTATTAAAATGGTATGAAGTGCTCGAGCTAATTATATATGAAAAGGAAAATGTTAAGATAATGGACGAAATGCCAACCCAGAGATGGCGCTAGTGGGGCCCCTATCTAGGATATATAAAACAGCTGCATTATGAGTGTCTGATTAGGATGTTGTGACCTGTAACGTGTTATACCTGAGCAAAGGATTATGCTTGAACTTTACCAAACGTCCCGACGTGAGTTAAACACATACAAACAGTGGGCGAAACAACGAAAAAACGCCACCTGCTGGAGGTAGACAGATTTTACACCGAGTTGGGCCTCTCTCACCTGCTCTGGGCATGTTAATCTCAGGTTGAAGAACAATGTCGAGCAGCCTCTGTAGACGGACAACTTCCTCCTGATACTCTGCTACCGTTTTTTCAACGACCCCGAATATCTCCTCAGCAGCAGCTGTTAATCTCTCGTTGAGAAAAACCCTCAACAACCGTATTTGAGACATGTTTAGACAATTTAAATTGATAAGCTAGCCGTGTTGCTTTAGATATCCATACCGCTACTAAACAGGCAAGAATAACTATGTACTTCCGAGTTACGAATCGTTGGAATCCTTCAAAATAAGAGTACCGTCCTATATACGTTGTAAATTAATAATTAGGGCGAGAATTATGGAGAATGTTCACAATTATCGATCTGTTTTATACTAGTTAGTACACCGAATAATTAAAAGTATTTCCATAAGAAACTGTGATTTGACCCATTTCATATGTATATACTGTATTCTAGTCAAGCCCATCCTATTAGACTATTGCTGAACATACTGTACACTATTTTATCCTATGTATTCTTTATATATACTACATATTCTATCCACATACTCTCCATAATCTTTATACATCCCATCACATATATATACATATTTATACTCCGGACTCCGACATTGCTCATCCTAATATTTCTTAATTCCATTCTTTTACTTTTAGATTTGTGTGTATTGTTAGATATTACTGCACTGTTGGAGCTAGGAACACAAGCATTTTCACTACATCTGCAATAACATCTGCTTAATATGTGTATGTGACCAATACAATTTTCTTCTTATTTTTCAAACCTAAATCGACAATGTTTTTTGTTTGTGTATGTATCATTTATTGCACTGTACACTGTACATCATTCCTGTACGTTGGGTCACAGTAAAAGGGGGGTCCATTCTACTCGGAAGTACTTGTAGTTTCCAAATCCACAGAGTTTACACTCAGAGGATACACATTTTGCGACACATCGTACAGAAAATTGTGCATGGGCCAATATGAAAGAAAAAAAACACGATTGTATTTAAACTGATTGGCCGCAAAATGAGCAGTGATGCTCCTCTAGGATTTGGAAACTAGAGGTGCTCATGAATAAAATGGACCCCCTCTTTTACTGCGACACTATATGTATGTACACTATGTCCAATATGAAAAACTTACTGAACATTGTGCAATATGAATGGGCTAAATAAAAATGGGATTTCTAAGGTTGATTATAATAACAATAATAATAGTGATAATGATGATAATATTATTAACATTGTTATTACTATTATTATTCATAGTAGCCTTATAAATCATGTTTTGCTATTTGTATTAATGTTGTTACCATAACTATCTGGTTGTATATATTATTGTATTGTATAGATTATATTATTATTTGTATTATTGTTTCATTTACACCTGCACTATTGGAGCTCAGAGCTTTAGTATTTATTTATTCATTAACTATTACTTTCAATAATAGTATTTGTGCTATTAAGGCTCATATCTATTTTTATTTTTTGATATTGTTAAACTAAATTCTAAGTCTGCTAACATAAATAAAATGCAGTGGTGTAAAGTATTTAAGTAAAAATACTTTCAAGTACTACTTAAGTTTTTTTTTTTGCGTTATCTGTACTTTACTTACTTTATTTATATTTCTGACTACTTTTACTTCACTACATTACTGAAGAAATCAATGTACTTTTTCTCCATTTTCCCTGACACCCAAAAGTACTCGTTCCATTTCGAATGCTAAGCAGGACAGGAAAATGGTCCAATTCATACATTTATCAAGAGAACATCCCTGGTCATCCATATTGCCGCTGGTCTGGCAGAAAAACATGAAAATCATGCTGTCTGCATTGCTTAATATAAGGAATGTGAAATTATTTATACTTTTACTTTTGATACTTAAGTATATATTTAAAACCAAATAATTTTACTCGAGTAGTATTTTACTGGGTGACTTTCACTTTTACTTTCGTCATTTTCCATTAAGGTATCTTTACTTTTACTCAAGCATGACAATTGGGCACTTTTTCCACCACTGATTAAAATTTAACAAATTTCTACATTTTGGATTACATTTTACCATCTTCATTGCGGTACTATTTTTTTTTGAAGGATAATCGCCATGGTCACGGTCTTATTCTTGTTTGGTCTTACTTATTCTTGCTGGCTTCTCAGAGATCGTGTCTGCGGCAACAACAGTATCCGGTAGAAATGGGCGGGGTTTATGACTTTAACCTAACGTAACAGGCGTAGAAAGACTTTGTGTTTTGGTAAATTAACTAGTGACGGGTTTCTCATTGGGTCCCGACCTTATTTTATAGCTCAATGGTCCCAAACGCCCTGACTATTCTCAGAAGCCTAACTGACCTTTTCACACTCCACTCCAGCAGCAGGTGGCGATAGGGAACATTTGTTTACTCGTGCGCCACCAAGAGCGCGCATTGCAGCAACCTTTGTGTCTAGGTAGCAAAATTAATACTTCCTGTTTTCTGATTTTGTCTTCAAAATAAAAGTCTGTAGTAAAACGCTATGTGTATATTCCAAAATCAATATTTTTTTTCAACTTTTAATAGTGCTCAATGTAAAAAAAAACATTCTCAGCTAAAGACAATTATTACTTCATATAAAATAAATAATATAAGGTGGAGCACATTGAGAAATGGTTGTAGCTTAAGAAAACATTCTACAGACCCGATTGATCTAGAGTCTATATGGTGTATTTCCTGGATAATCGTTGTCTACATAGCCAGCAGCCCTTTCTACTCCACCCATTTCATTGGTCCCAATGCAATACACTGTAGGCCTATAAATGACATATTGTCTTACAGAGGAAAAAACATTCTATGTGCTGATGTAAAAGTGGGATTGGGCATTGGGAATCTATATGGTGTCATTTCATGGGGCCTTTTGCTGTGGTCAAACAGATTAAAATGGGGTGCCTGGTCACTATACTGTACAAATATAGAACTATTCAGGAACAACTATTATTTGTGCCGATGTAAAAACTGTCTGGGAAGTACTTAGTAAGATCTGTAGAATCTATATATGGTATTATTTCATGGGGGACTGATGTCTATATGCCCAGGAAACACTTTCTACTACACACACTCCATTGGTCTCAGTGCAATACAGTGTGGTTAGGATTACTCACCAGGACAGGGATTTTAACTAGACAAGTCAGTTAAGAACAAATTCTTATTTTCAATGACAGCCTAGTGAGTTAAGTGCCTCGTTCAGGGGCAGAACACATTTTTCACCTTGTCAGCTCAGATTCTATCTTGCAACCTTTTGGTTACTAGTCCAACGCTCTAACCACTAGGCTACCCTGCCACCCCAGGGATGGTCAGGGGGACCCTGCACTAGGGTCTGTAAAATCTACGGTGAGCTCCAAAAGTATTGGGACAGTGAGACATTTGTTGTTGTTTTGGCTCTGTACTCCAGCACTTTGAAATGGTACAATGACTATGACGTTAAAGTGCAGACTGTCAGATTTAATTTGAGGGTATTTTCCATATCAGGTGAACCGTTTGGAAATTACAGCAGTACATAGAACCTCCATTTTAGCGGACCAAAAGTATTTGGGCAAATTCACTTATGTGTATTAAAGTAGTCAAAAGTTTAGTATTTGGTCCCATATTCTTAGCACGCAATGATTACATCAAACTTGTGAATGTACAAACTTGTTGGATACATTTGTTTGTTTTGCTTGTGTTTCAGATTATTGTGTGATCAATAGAAATGAATGGTAAATCATGTATTTTGTGATTTTGGACTCACTTTTATTGTAAATAAGAATATAATATGTTTCTAAACACTTACAGATAGTTCTGAATGAATTGTGAATAATGGTGAGTGAGAAAGTTACAGGTGCACAAATATTATATCCTCCCCAAAATGCTAACCTCCCATGTTATTGTAATGGTGAGAGGTTAGCATGTCTTGGGGGTATGATATATAATGCTAACCTCTCATGTTATTGTAATGGTGAGAGGTTAGCATGTCTTGGGGGTATGATATATAATGCTAACCTCCCATGTTATTGTAATGGTGAGAGGTTAGCATGTCTTGGGGGTATGATATTTGTGCGTCTGACGTTCTTACTCAAAAAAAAAGAATTTACTTTCTTTACGAGTTTTTTCACTGCTGGGATGGTGTAAATAAAACTAGGCTAGACTAATATTACACACTGCAATTCATATCTTAATCATGAGCCCTGGCCTGGTCTGCCCTGCTCTTGCTGATGTAAACGTTTTGTGCTGCCTAACCAATGGCTGTGGCACTTCAGGAAGCGAGTCAAAGGCTTTCCTGAATCTTTTTTTGATTTGTCCAAAAAAGTCAATATCTGTGGAGGGACTGGTAATGGGTGGAGGCAAAGGGTGGACCGAGTGCTATAGTAAGAGTTGACTGTACTGATAGTGACACTGTCTGTGGTGATAGAGTTAACTGTGGAGTTGACAATACTGATAAATGCATAGATCATAATAATTTAACACAACAGATGATACATGAAAATAATGCTGTTGAACCACCAATATGACATCTAAATTGTATGGGGGTGGCAGGGATGTTGGGGAGGACCAGAAAGTTAAGAATCACAACAACAACAAAAATGAACACCATTTTGGGGGGATTACCATGCTAGTTCAATGGCAATGCATTAAGTTATGCAGCAGCATGAAAAATGTGATTTTCAATTTTAGGAGGAAGTTGCCAAAACTTTGCAATGGCCAATTGGAAAACCCATTGCCACTAAACTTAGTGTCACAAAATCTTAGGGAGATGTGGGACAAGAATAGAGGTAACATTTATAAATTCTATTGCTGGTGACAAAGTGAAATTAAACAAAATTGCACAAACAGAGAATGTAAATAAAGCTCAGGTACAAAAACCTATTGTAGAGAGTTTAAATGAGGGAATGTCAACTGCTCAGAGAAGACTCTCAGACTACCAATTTAATATGCAAAATATACACTCTTTATAGGATAAAGAACCTGCTTCTGATCTTGACGTCGAAATAAACAAGGATTCACTGAAATGTGTTTTGTCAGATGTAAGTTTTGGAGGGTTCAGGCTTACCAATCCAAATAATTGTGTGTTTACGTTGATGTCTTGTCAAATGGGAGAGGGTTAATTCAGAAATTAGTGGTAGGTAGTTAAAGAAGGACTCATGAGAAGGCTTATTTGCACCGCCGAGAATTGGGGTCCAGAAAATTAATGGACTCTACAAGGTGTGTCGAAAGCGTTCCACAAGGATGCTGGCCCATGTTGACTCCAATGCTTCCCACAGTTGTGTCAAGTTGGCTGGATGTACTTTGGGTCTCAAGGCTTAAAAATCCTTCTTTAACCTGTCTCCTCCCCTTCATATACACTAATTTAAATAGATTTAACAAGTGACATCAAAGGGATCATAGCTTTTACCTGGATTCACCTGGTCAGTCTATGCTATGGAAAGAGCAGGTGTTCCTAATGTTTTATATACTCAGTGTATAGGCCTATAGTGTATTGCTTTAGGACCAATGGAGTGGGTGGAGTAGAAAGTGTTGCTGGGCATATATACATCAGTCCCCCAAGAAATGATACCATATATAGATTCTACAGACCCTACTTAGTACTCCCCACCTCACTTTTACATTGGCACAGATAATCGTTTATCCTGTTCAGTGGATTAAATTGAGATTTTGTGTCACTGGCTTACACACAATGCCCCATAATGTCGAAGTGGAATTATGTAATAAAATATTTATAAAATAAATTATAATAAACCCTGAAATGTATTGAGTCAATAAGTATCAACCCCTTTGTTATGGTAAGCCTATATCAGTTCAGGAGTACAAATGTGCTTAACAAGTCACATAGTAAGTTGCATGGACAACAATGGTGTTAAACATGTTGAATGACTACCTCATCTCTGTACCCCACACATACAATTATCTGTAAGGTCCCTCAGTCGAGCAGTGAATTTCAAACACACATTCAACCACAAAGACCAGAGTTTTTTTCAATGCCTCGCAAAGAAAGGCACCTATTGGTAGATTGGAAGAGTCATTGAATATCCCTAGAGCTAAGCACACACAAAATCCTAGAGGAAAACCTTGTCCAGTCTGCTGTCCATTTGATTTTTTTCACTCAATCTGCTTTCCAATAGACACTGGAAGACAAATTCACCTTTCAGCAGGACAACAACCTAAAACACAAGGCCAAATATATACTGGAGTTGCTTACCAAGACAACATCGAATGTTCCTGAGTGGCCTACTTAAAGTTTAGACTTAAATCGGATTGAAAATCGATGGCAAGACTCTAAAATGTCTGTCCAGCAATGATAAAGAACAAACTTGACAGAGCTAGATGAATTAAAAAAATTATAATGTGCATATATTGTACAATGCAGGTGTGAAAAGCTCTTAGAGACTTACTCAGAAAAACTCACAGCTGTAATCGCTGCGACTCGTCAGTGAAGAGCACTTTTTGCCAGTCCTGTCTGGTCCAGCGACGGTGGGTTAGTGCCCATAGGCGATGTTGTTGCTGGTGATGTCTGGTGAGGACCTGCCTTTACAACAGGCCTACAAGCCCTCAGTCTAGCCTAGCCTATTGCGGACAGTCTGAACACTGATGGAGTGATTGTGCGTTCCTGGTGTAACTCGGGTAAGTTGTTGTTGCCATCTTGTATCTGTCCCACAGGTGTGATGTTCGGATGTACCGATCCTATGCAGGAGTTGTTACATGTGGTCTGCCACTATAAGAGGACGATCAGCTTGAGCAGCATGTAACTGGAGAGATTGACGTCGAAATAAACAAGGATTCACTGAAATGTGTTTTGTCAGATGTAAGTTTTGGAGGGTTCAGGCTTACCAATCCAAATAATTGTGTGTTTACGTTGATGTCTTGTCAAATGGGAGAGGTTTAATTCAGAAATTAGTGGTAGGTAGTTAAAGAAGGACTCATGAGAAGGCTTATTTGCACCGCCAAGAATTGGGGTCCAGAAAATTAATGGACTCTACAAGGTGTGTCGAAGCGTTCCACAAGGATGCTGGCCCATGTTGACTCCAATGCTTCCCACAGTTGTGTCAAGTTGGCTGGATGTACTTTGGGTCTCAAGGTTTAAAAATCCTTCTTTAACCTGTCTCCTCCCCTTCATATACGCTAATTTAAATAGATTTAACAAGTGACATCAAAGGGATCATAGCTTTTACCTGGATTCACCTGGTCAGTCTATGCTATGGAAAGAGCAGGTGTTCCTAATGTTTTATATACTCAGTGTATAGGCCTATAGTGTATTGCTTTAGGACCAATGGAGGACAGTCTGAACACTGATGGAGTGATTGTGCGTTCCTGGTGTAACTCGGGTAAGTTGTTGTTGCCATCTTGTATCTGTCCCGCAGGTGTGATGTTCGGATGTACCGATCTATAAGAGGACGATCAGCTGTCCGTTTTGTCTCCCTGTAGCGCTGTCTTAGGCATTTCACAGTATGGACATTGTAATTTATTGCCCTGGCCCCATCTGCAGTCCTTATGCCTCCTTGCAGCATGCCTAAGGCACGTTCACGCAGCTGAACAGGGACCCTGGGCATCTTTCTTTTGGTGTTTTTCAATAGAAAGGCCTTTTCAGTGTCCTAAGTTTTCATAACTGTGACCTTAATTGCCTACCGTCTGTAAGATGTGAGTGTCTTAACGACCGTTCCACAGATGCATGTTCATTAATTGTTTATGGTTCATTGAACAAGCATGGGAAACAGTGTTTAAACCCTTTACAATGAAGATCTGTGAAGTTATTTGGATTTTTTCAAATTATCTTTGAAAGAATGTCTATTTTTTTTGCTGAGTTTATATTCTCCAGACCCTTCTGAGTATTAGCTACAATATGTTTTTGCTGTGGAACCCAGAATAGTTGCTTTATAAGCCGATATGCATTCCATGTACAGTTATATGACTTTGGAACATGTTTTAAAACCCCATTTTAATGCACATGTGAATTAAATATGAACAAATATGAATCATTGTTAATGTTTAGACAATTATTTTACATATATCATTAATAATCATAAGGTTATTGACACGTTTCTACTATTATGTGGAAGACTTTTATTTTGAGAAATTCCGTGACCCAGAAGTACTTTTCTATAGTGTTGCTGACGAGACGGTGATAACCTACAGGATGCTTTTGTCTTTCATGCCGTGCCACGTGATGAAAACAACACCGCTTGCTATCTCGTGAATACTCCACTTGCATTATCTAAAAATGTTTAAAATACAGTTGTTGAGGGTTTTTCTCAACGAGAGATTAACAGCTGCTGCTGAAGAGATATTCGGGGTCGTTGAAAAAACGGTAGCAGAGTATCAGGAGGAAGTTGTCCGTCTACAGAGGCTGCTCGACATTGTTCTTCAACCTGAGCCTGATATAACGTTAAAGCTACACAGAGCAGGTTTGTTAGCTACTCAATACGTCTTTCTAATTAAGGGGCGCAATAGCGACATATATATAGAGGTAAATCATTGACATAATGATGTGAGTGTGTAGAATGGTTTTATAGTGTAAACACAATTTGAAAGGGTAACTGATGAGTTGTCAACATGAAATAATCATATGTACAGTAGTTGTAAACACGTTCTCAAACGTGTAACTGAGGAGTTGTGAAAATGGGGTTGTAATGGCATTTGCAACCTATGATTCGCAAACGTGTAACATAATATTTGCAAGCAATAATTGCATCTGTACACCTGCACATGTCAATTTCGCACGCACATAATTTTGGCAGAGAGAGACCTGTTTCTTTTAACCAATCAGATGAGGTTTTTGATAGACCAGTATACTCTACACTGGTTGGTTGGTGACAGCTCACACGGGCTGTGTTGTCTGGCGCAACCACCTGTCAATCACGACGTGTATCACTAGGTTACCACTGAGACTACTTGCACAATGTCCATCAAAGAAGCCCAGCTATTAGTTATTGCCGGTAAGTTTAAATGTCTTTCTTTTATGGATAGGTAACAAGCTATTTTCTACTTTGTAATAGGTGTTTGAAAGCAATTATCCAAGTCATTGTTGTTAGAGTTTAACTCTTAAGTTGTAGTCTGACGCTAGCTTCCGAAAACAAACTATTTAAAGCTTAATTCTGTATGGAGCCACAACTAGCTAGCTAGCATAATCATTAGAAAATGAATCATTCACCTGCTAGAACCTAGCAACTGACATAAATCCCATGATTTATAGATCACCCAGTTAGATATGGAGTTTTAGTAGAAGTCGGACTGAAGGTAGAAAATAATTTGTTCAATATGTAGGGATCGATGTTCCGTCTACGGGACAGACGTTACACAATTAGCATAATGTGTTAACATGTGTCTTATATGGGCAGAAAGCGTAAGTTCTTGAGGAACTGCAATTCCTAACTGCATTGTCCAATTTACAGTAGCTATTGCAGCGAAAAAATGCCATGCTATTGTTTGAGTGCAGAAAAACAAAACACTTTTTTCACCGCAACAGGTTTGATACATTCACATATGAAGGTAAAATATTTACTTTACATTCTGAAATCTTGCTCTGATTTGTCATCCTAAGGGTCCCAGAGATAAAATCCATATAGTATGCACTATCTATTTTGTATTTCCACTTGTTCAACTTGCAAAGAAAGAAATCTGTGAAAATCGAACGCTAAACGTTGTTTCAACCAGTCAAATTACATTCGTATTTATTCCTCACAAGTGAAAAAGTAACCAACCTTTGCTAGATCCGTCTGCATTCAGTCAATCCACTGGGAAATCAATTTTAGCTAGGAAGGCATCATGGCTATATGACATGGGCTGTGTTCCCTTGATTGACTGTAATCTTTGTCAAATGACCACCTATCGTTTTGAAACCAAGCTAGCTAGATACTCTCATACTCATTGGCTATGTGGAAACTAGAGGTCGACCGAATATGATTTTAACACCCAATATCGACTATTGGAGGACCAAAAAAAGCCGATACCGATTTAAATTGATTTATTTATCAGAACATGAGCAAGGAACGTTGGTGGTTCCTTTTAACATGAGACTTCAATATTCCAAGTTGAGGTTTTAGGTTGTAGTTAATATAGTATTTATAGGACTATTTCTCGCTATACCATTTGTATTTCATATACCTTTTGACTATTGGATGTTCTTATAGGCACTTTAGTATTGCCAGTGTAACAGTATAGCTTCTGTCCCTCTCCTCGCCCCTACCTGGGCTCGAACCAGGAACACATCGACAACAGCCACACTAGAAGCAGCGTTACCCATCGCTCCACAAAAGCCGCGGGGGAATAACTACTCCAAGTCTCAGAGCGAGTGACGTTTGAAACACTATTAGCGCGCACCCCGCTAACTAGCTAGCCATTTCACATCGGTTACACCAGCCATTAGGCTGATATGCTTGAAATCATAAACAGCGCTGTGCTTGTGAAGAGCTGCTGGCAAAATGCACGAAAGTGCTGTTTGAATGAATGCTTACGAGCCTGCTGCTGCCTACCATCGCTCAGTCGGACTGCTCTATCAAATATCAAATCATAGACCTAATTATAACATAACACACAGAAATACGAGCCTTTGGTCATTAATATGGTCGAATCCGGAAACTATTATTTCGAAAACAAAATGTTTATTATTTCAGTGAAATACGGAACCGTTTGGTATTTTATCAAACGGGAGGCATCCCTAAGTCTAAATATTCTTGTTACATTGTACAACCTTCAATGTATGTCATAATTACGTAAAATTCTGGCAAATTAGTTCGCAATGAGCCAGGCTGGCCAAACTATTGCATGTACCCTGACAATGAATGAACGTAAGAGAAGTGACAATTTCACCTGGTTAATATTGCCTGCTAACCTGGTTTTATTTTAGATAAATATGCAGGTTTAAAAAATATATACTTCATGTATTGATTTTAAGAAAGGCATTGGTGTTTATGGTTAGCTACAGTCGTGCAACGATTTTTTATCTCGCAAATGCGCTTTTGTTAAATCATCCCCCAATGTTGCATATGCAATGAAGGACACGCTAGAAGAACTAGTAATATCAACCATGTGTAGTTAACTAGTGATTATGATTGATTGTTTTTATAAGATAAGTTTAATGCTAGCTAGCAACTTACCTTGGCTTCTACTGCATTTGCGTAACAGGCAGGCTCCTCGGAGTGCAATGAGGCAGGTGGTTAGAGCGTTGGACTAGTTAACCGTAAGGTTGCAAGATTGAATCCCAGAGCTGACAAGGTAAAAATCTGTCATTCTGCCCCTGAATACTGGAGTTAACCCACTGTTCCTAGGCAGTCATTGAAAGTAAGAATGTGTTCTTTAATAACTGACTTGCCTAGTTAAATAAAGGTGTAAAACAAATCTGCAAAATCGGCGACCAAAAATACAGATTTCTGATTGTTATAAAAATTTGAAATCGGCCCTAATTAAATCGGCCATTCCGATTAATCGGTCGACCTCTAGTGGAACCCCTTTGTCTTGCGCACAAACTTTCAGCTAACCTAGCGCGCCAGGAGGCTAGTTCTGTTTGGACATTTATGCGTAACCTGCTTCGACATATTCTTGCATATCTGTGAGTTATGAAAACTGTTTTGCAAATGTTGAACTTACAATATGGCTACTAATACTGGAAAAGCTAAATGAAAGTCCAGGTATACAGATTTTGGATGATATTCTAGCAGAAGTCTACCGGGAAAGTGTCATAGACAACAGCTAAAGGAGAGGACGCTAACATTACCTTAAACTGGTAAGTGAAATACGAGTCATTATATTTATATTGTAAATCCGAAAGCCACATGTCAATATACAATACACATTTGGGCTCCCGACTGGCGCAGTGGTGTAACACACTGTAGTACCTGGTTCGAATCCAGACTGCATCATATCCGGCCGTGATTGGGAGTCCCATAGGGCGGCGCACAATTGGCCCAGCGTTGTTCGGGGTAGGCGTCATTGTAAATAATAATTTGTCCTAACTTGCTCAGAACATGAGAACATATGAAAGCTGATGGTTCCTTTTAAAATGAGTCTTCAATATTCCCAGTTAAGAAGTTTTAGGTTGTAGTTATTATAGGAAATATGACGTGTCGACTATTTCCCTCTATACCATTTGTATTTCATATACCTTTGCTATTGGATGTTCTTATAGGCACTTTATTATTGCCAACCTAATCTCGGGAGTTGATAGGCTTGAAGTCATAAACAGCGCTGTTTTAGTTAATATTGCCTGCTAACTTGAACTAAATATGCAGGTTTAAAAAATATATACTTCTGTGTATTGATTTTAAGAAAGGCATTGATGTTTATGGTTAAGTACATTTGTGCAACGATTGCATTTTTTTGCGAATGTGCTTTTGTTAAATCATCTCCCGTTTGGCGAAGTTGTAGTAGGCTTTGATTCGATGATAATTAACAGGCACCACATTGATTATATGCAACGCAGGACAAGCTAGTTAACCTAGTAATATCATCAACCATGTGTAGTTAACTAGTGATTTGTAACGACGTGCGCTGAGAGTCGGGAAGCAAGTTCAGGGAGTGAGTGTTTTAAGAACTAAACACAACATAATACAAAAAAATAAGAAACACGAACAACACACAGAACTGACACAAGAACAGAAACTATAACACCTGGGGAAGGAACCAAAGGAAGTGACATATAGGGATGGTAATCAGGGAGGTGATGGAGTCCAGATGAGTCTGACGCGCAGTGCGTGTAACGATAGTGACAGGCGTGCACCATAACGAGCAGCCTGGGGACCTAGAGGCCAGAGAGGGAGCACGTGTAACATGTTATGTGAAGATTGATTTATTGTTTTTTATAATATAAGTTTAATGCTAGCTAGCAACTTACCTTGGCTCCTTGCAGCCACAAGGTCCTTTTGATGCTGCACTGACCACCTGCGTAACAGGTGGTCAGCCGCCATGCCGTCTCCTCGTGGATTGCAATGTAATCGGGTCCTAAAAGGCAGATTTACCGATTTGTTATGAAAACTTGAAATCAGCCCTAATTAATCGGCCATGGAGATTAATCGGTTGACCTCTATTCCATACATGTTTCATTTTAAAACAAAGGAGTTTAATCTACCTGCTTAACTATTTATCTGTATATGGAATTGTATTTTGTTTTTTTTAAAATATTTTTTTTCTTAATCTTTACAGGAAAATGCCACGGCCCCTATCTGATGTGTGGAGCCATTTCACTGCAGCTAATGTAGAAGGAAAAGCTGTGTACATTTGCAAATATTGTGACAAATCATATGTGAAGAATGCAACAAAGATGCAGAATCATCTGGCCAAGTGCATAAAGTTCCCTCAGCGCTCACAACAAGCAACCTCTGACAAAAGTCCCTCTTCTTCTATTCAAGGTGAAAATTATGAATCAGACACCTTATTGATAGCAACAGCTCATGGTCCTCCTGGAATCAGATTTTTTTGGACTCAATGGATGAACGTAGTCAGAGAAATGCTGATGAATGTCTTGCTCGAGCTGTGTATGCAACTGGTTCACCTCTGATGCTCACAGGCAATGTGTATAAGAAAAGATGTTCTTCGCCCAGCATACACCCCTCCAACACCCTCCAATGCTTTATCTACTCATTTGCTGGATACAGAGTTTAAGTGAAGGTCAAGCAAATCTTAGAGAGAGCAGACAGTATTGCAATCATCTCTGATGGGTGGTCAAATGGTCGTTGGCAATGAATAATTAACTACATCTCCACCCCTCAACCAGATGAGCTGAAGGCAGTCATCAATGACCTTGGACCACAGAAGGTATTTGCACTGGTGACAGACAATGCTGTGAACATGAAGGCTGCTTGGTTTAAAGTGGAGGAGTCCTACCCTCACATCACACCCATTGGCTGTGCTGCTCATGCATTGAATCTGTTCCTCAAGGACATCATGGCACTGAAAACAATGGATACACTCTACAAGACAGCCAAGGAAATGGTTAGGTATATGAAGTGTCATCAAGTTATAGCAGCAATCTACCTCACCAAGCAAAGTGAGGGGGCGGCAGGTAGCCTAGTGGTTAGAGCCTTGGACTAATAACCGAAAGGTTGCAGGATCGAATCCCTGAGCTGACAAGGTAAAAATCTGTTGTTCTGCCCCTGGACAAGGCAGTTAACCCACTGTTCCTAGGCCACCATTGTAAATAAGAATTTGTTCTTAACTGACTTGCCTAGTTAAATAAGATAAAAAGTGAGAAGATAAGGTTACCACATTGAAGCTGCCCAGCAACACCTTTTGGGGTGGTGTTGTCATCATGTTTGACAGTCTCCTGGAGGGTAACGAGTCTCTCCAAGAAATGGCCATATCCCAGTCCGCTGATATCGACAGCCCCATCAAGAGGATCCTCCTGAAACTCCTGAAACCTATAGCAGTAGCCATTG
>NW_025745666.1:0-13559 GCF_021184085.1 Oncorhynchus gorbuscha | reverse complement strand
TACATTTACATTACATTTAAGTCATTTAGCAGACGCTCTTATCCAGAGCGACTTACAAATTGGTGCATTCACCTTATGACAGACGACATACACTACTGTTGTGTCGTCTGCAAACTGTGGTTAAGTTGGGCGTGCATGGTCACGCGTGGTGGGTGAACAGGCAGCACAGGAGGGTCTGAGCACGCACTCTTGTGGGCTCCAGTGTTAGGGTCAATGAAGTGGAGATGTTGTTTTCCTACCTTCAACACCTGGGGGCGGCCCGTCAAAGTCCAGGACCCAATTACACAGTGCGGGGTTGAGACCCAGGGCCTTCAGCTAGATGATGAGCTTGGAGGGAACTATGGTGTTGAATGCTGCGCTGAAGTCAATTAATTCTTACATAGGTATTCCTCTTGTCCAGATGGGATAGGGCAGTGTGAAGTGTGATGGCGATTGCATCGTCTGTGGACCTGTTGGGGGGTATGCAAACTGAAGTGGGTCTAGTGTGGCCAGTAAGGTAGAGGTGATATGATCCTTGACTAAGTCTCCAAAGCACTTCATGACAGAAGTGAGTGTTATGGGGCGGTAGTAATTTAGTTCAGTTATCTTTGCCTTCTTGGGTACAGGAACAATGGTGGCCATCTTGAAGCATGTGGGGACAGCAGGTCTGCGCATGCTCTGGAGGACACGGCTAGGATGCCGTCTAGGACAGCAGCCTTGCGAGGGTTAACACGTTTAAATGTTTTACTCACATCGGCCCACGCAGAGAAGGGGGGCAGTCCTTGTTAGCGGGCCGGTACTGTATTATCCTCAAAGTGGGTGTTTGGTTTGTCTGGAAGCGTGACGTGGGTGTCCGTGACGTAACTGCTTTTCTTTTTGTAGTCTGTGATTTCCTATAGACTCTGCCACATACAGTTGAAGTCAGTTTACATACACTTGGGTTGGAGTCATTAAAACTCGTTTTCAACCACTCCACAAATTTCTTGTTAACAAACTATATAGTTTTGGCAAGTTGGTTAGGACATCTACTTTGTGAATGACACGTAATTTTTCCAAAAATTGCTTACAAACAGATTATTTAACTTATGTATCACAATTCCAGTGGGTCAGAGTTTACATACACTACGTTGCCTGTGCTTTTAATCAGCTTGGAAAATTTCTGAAAATGTCATGACTTTAGAAGCTTCTGATAAATGATGTCAATTAGCTTGAGTCAATTGGTGGTGTACCTGTGGATGTATTTCAAGGCCTACATTCAAACTCAGTGCCTCTTTGCTTGACATCATGGAAAAATCTAAAGAAATCAGCCAAAATTGTAGACCTCCACAAGTCTGGTTCTGTCTCCTAGAGATGAACGTACTTTGTTGCGAAAAGTGCAAATCAATCCCAGAACAACAGCAAAGGATCTTGTGAAGATGCTGGAGGAAACAGGTACAAAAGTATCTTTATCCACAACCAAATGAGTCAATATTGACATCACCTGAAAGGCCGCTCAGCATGGAATAAGCCACTGCTCAAAAACCACCATAAAAATGCAGACTACGGTTTGCAACTGCACATGGGGACAATGATCGTACTTTTTTGAGAAATGTCCTAAGGTGTATGTAAACTTCCGACTTCAACTGTATATCCCAGACAGGATTGAACGGGACAAGTAGACAAAGTGAATAGAAGTCCGTGATTGCATCCTAACAGTTTGTATGAATGACTGGCTACATACAATACATGTTGCTAGAATGGCTGAGAGAGAGTTGCTGTACCACTGAAGGCCGCAGTATTCTTTCAGTCAGTGTAACTATCCAAGTACGTCACCGCATGCAGTGGCCTGATGACAAATGCATTATGCACCTGTAAGTCACCAAAGCCATGTTAACATTTACTCTACATGTTTAACAATGCAACCCTTTTGTTAAGTGTCATTGATATGGAAATTCACACACTGAATTCAGTTCATAAGCATTGACAAATCGGGGAAGGCAATCCTGGCACTTCATGTTTTTAATTTAACCAACCTGGAAGATGAGGTGTATTGAATTTATGCAATTACTGAACTGATCAATTATCTCAGTTGGTCAGGGCTGCATTCGGTACATAAAAACATGATAGCAGTACTGTACAGAACGACCAGTTGAAAAACGAGGAAGGGTTGGGTTGTGGGTTCAAAATGCTCCATAGCCCTTTAAATACGTCACTCCTTGCGTCAAGCCACACCTCGGCACACACACCGAACAGAGCAAACATATCTCAGACTGTTTAAGAACGTTTTGGAAAGTGTTGTTCAGCACAAACCGTTGTGCAATGTAGAAAACGTTAAAGCGAACTGAACGCACACCTGGTTTAGGGCCTAGTTGGAACAAAATCCTGCAATAACTGCGGCACTCCAGGGTCAGGGTTGCCTACTCTTAAGTGAATGCTGTGCAAAGTATTGGGCAACAGCTTTCTTCCAGGGCCCATATTCACAAAGCGTCTCAGAATAGGGAGTGATCTACGATAAACTCCCCCTTGTCAATGTAATTGTGAAAGTAAAATGGATCCTAAAATCAGTACTCCTACTCTGAAGTTCTGTGTGAATCGCTAGCCTATCAGCAATGCCACTCTACCTGAAATGCAACAAAAAACATAAGAATTAGCTAAGTCAGTCAATTACTTGGTTAACTATACTGAACAAAAATAAACGCAACATACAACAAATTAAAAGATTTGACTGACTTACAGTTTGAGGCTTCACTACTTACCAATTTAATACACCTTGATATTACTATTACCCCGGCAATTGCTAGTCCAGTACTGATGTTCTAGAAGAGAAAACAGATAGATGTTAGCCAAAGATGTGTTAGCTAACGTTGGGTCTTTATTCCATTTTAACATCTAATCTGCGGTCTCATTTGAATGAACCGTCTTATCCCCTTCAATGCTTGCATCTGCCATTTGTATCCCATTTGGTTCTTACCCGGACAATGGTTAAATTATCGTCAGCGAACTGAGAAATTACTGAAATTATATTTTTAGACGGTGTTTCTCCTTTCTCGTCTGTCTCTGCCTCACTTCTGGACTCCGACATGTTGTTGACATGTCTAAAAGACTACAACAGTCGCCCCGCCCACTAAGTACAGTAGGTAGCGTGGACCAAAAAACCCTACAGTACCGTCTGGTGTGGCGTTTTCATTCATGTTTCATTATCTAGTCCTATTGCTGCTAAATCGAATGTTATATATATTGTGTATAGAAAATATGATGCAATAACATCAATGAGGTGTGAGATGTGTACAAACATTCTCACGGCGTCACAAAGTACAGTATGTTGTTAGAGTAATCCCGACAAAAAAACATTTGAAACCACTGTGTGCATTTCTAAGACGCATTAAATATTTTAAACATTTCCCAATATATCTTGGGAAATGTTGGTACAAAAGTTCCTCAGAACTAGAAAGTAAAGCAAATGTCAATTCCAAATGTTCCTCGTTGAACTATTGAAGAGAAATGGATTGCAATTTTAGTGTAATCGCAAACTGACTGGAATTTCAATGGAATTGAACCCCAAACTCTGGTACGGTCACCCTGTAAGGTCCGATCTTTTCAACTTAAAGGGGGTCACGTGAACACTGGCCTCAGAGAGGGTAAGGACAACTCCAACACCAAAGCAGGTTGTTTAAAACCAGCTTTTCTTGTGTGTTGGGTATCAAATACTTGTTTGCAGCAACCCATCACTAATGATTTGTATTCCATGTGAAAGTCAATAGCTGAACAATCTTTTTAAAAACCCTCTCTTGCAGTAATCTTGGAAAATAATGTACAAACTGAAATTAAGCCAAACAGACATAAAAAAATAAGAAGTTAATATTAATTTAAATATTTAGGAAATCAAACCAATCATAGCTGCAGTCAAGGTCCATAAATATTTGAACATTAACCAAGTGATTATTATTTTAGCTGTCTACCCACAGCATATTGGGGTTTAAATTAAATAATTAATATGAGCTGAAAATGCAGACTTTTAGCTGTCTACCCACAGCATATTGGGGTTTAAATTAAATAATTAATATGAGCTGAAAATGCAGACTTTTAGCTGTAATTTGAAGGAATCTACATCCAAATAAGAGCGTAGGAATTACAGCACTTTTTTATATTTGTGGACCTGACTGTATACATACATTTCCTTATGTAAGCGAATGCTGGTCTTGTATAGTTGTATAGGTGATATTAAAATAACTGTAAATAGTACTGGCACAGACAGGCATAAGACCATGTACAAACAGCAGCATCACAACTTGTAAAATAAACAGAAAATTTAAAAACTATATGTTCAAGGATAACAAACGTCTCACAGTATGAAGGCTTTACATCCGTGTGGAAACTCACTTACAGTATGAAGGCTTTACATCCGTGTGGAAACTCACTCACAGTATGAAGGCTTTACATCCGTGTGGAAACTCACTTACAGTATGAAGGCTTTACATCCGTGTGGAAACTCACTCACAGTATGAAGGCTTTACATCCGTGTGGAAACTCACTTACAGTATGAAGGCTTTACATCCGTGTGGAAACTCACTCACAGTATGAAGGCTTTACATCCGTGTGGAAACTCACTTACAGTATGAAGGCTTTACATCCATGTTGAAACTCACTTACAGTATGAAGGCTTTACATCCGTGTGGAAACTCACTTACAGTATGAAGGCTATACATCCGTGTGGAAACTCACTCACAGTATGAAGGCTTTACATCCGTGTGGAAACTCACTTACAGTATGAAGGCTTTACATCCATGTTGAAACTCACTTACAGTATGAAGGCTTTACATCCGTGTGGAAACTCACTTACAGTATGAAGGCTTTACATCCGTGAGGAAACTCAGTGTGCAGTTTGTTGTTGTTGTCCCCCACAAAGGAGAAACACCTGATCTAGGATCATCTCATTTTACCCCCAACCCTGACTTTCACATTTAGAAACTGAGCCACGTCTGAATTTGGACCTGTGGTTCGGGACAGAAATGAAGAGAGAAACAGAGAATCTGAATGATCAGGTTTCCACACATGGATCAATTTAAAAATAAAAAAAAATTGTGCAGCCTGATGTGGAACACAGCAGAGACCCCCCCCCCACCACACACAAAAAAAACTCTTGTTCATTTCAACAAATACACAGAAAAATGATCATTTCTATCACACAAATCCAAACAGAACCATTATAAGTGATCCCAGATCCAGACCTGACTGGTCCCTTTCACACAACCTCTGACCTCTCATTGCTGGTTTAGAGAAAATACTGTCGTCATCCCCCAAAATGACAGACATCTATTAAAACAGTACTGTTATAGTTTAGGCATTTCTGACGAAGGGGCTATGGGTTCCCATCAACAATACAGTTGGCATTTCTGACGAAGGGGCTATGGGTTCCCATCAACAATACAGTAGGCATTTCTGACGAAGGGGCTATGGGTTCCCATCAACAATACAGTTGGCATTTCTGACGAAGGGGCTATGGGTTCCCATCAACAATACAGTAGGCATTTCTGACGAAGGGGCTATGGGTTCCCATCAACAATACAGTAGGCATTTCTGACGAAGGGGCTATGGGTTCGCATCAACAATACAGTAGGCATTTCTGACGAAGGGGCTATGGGTTCCCATCAACAATACAGTAGGCATTTCTGACGAAGGGGCTATGGGTTCCCATCAACAATACAGTAGGCATTTCTGACGAAGGGGCTATGGGTTCGCATCAACAATACAGTAGGCATTTCTGACGAAGGGGCTATGGGTTCCCATCAACAATACAGTAGGCATTTCTGACGAAGGGGCTATGGGTTCCCATCAACAATACAGTTGGCATTTCTGACTCCATGCTGCAGACACAATCGACCTGTTAATCAAGCAGGCCGACATCTCAACATTTAATGTGGGTGTGCTTTTTGATGACCATTGATTATTCATGTCTTTTCAAATATCAGCCAACTTTATAATGACAGTCTGAAGAACCTAGCAAAGGCACAAATAACGACAAGTGACTAGTCTAATGAAATAGTTTAAGATACCGAGAATGTGGTACGAGAAGAAGGATCATCGATTTCCCAGAGTAAATGTCTACTGTAAATATTCCCTAGCAAGAACAATAGTTCCTTCTTTGTTTTCTTTCCAATGGGACATAAAGTAGTCGAAGCGGCAGAAGTCCTGGTGAAGATGTGATGGTACAAGCAGGAAGTGGACTGTTGTTATTGACTGTTATGGTCCATAGTCATGTGGTAGCCAGACCACAGCTACAGGTATTTCAAAGAAATAAGTGCCGAAGGACAATGTACACACACCGGGCAGAGAAAGAGAAGGTTGGGAAGAATGGAGACGGATAAGAGTCATCAGAGAAGGTTGGGAAGAATGGAGACGGATAAGAGTCATCAGAGAAGGTTGGGAAGAATGGAGACGGATAAGAGTCATCAGAGAAGGTTGGGAAGAATGGAGACGGATAAGAGTCATCAGAAAAGGTTGGGAAGAATGGAGACGGATAAGAGTCATCAGAGAAGGTTGGGAAGAATGGAGACGGATAAGAGTCATCAGAGAAGGTTGGGAAGAATGGAGACGGATAAGAGTCATCAGAGAAGGTTGGGAAGAATGGAGACGGATAAGAGTCATCAGAGAAGGTTGGGAAGAATGGAGACGGATAAGAGTCATCAGAGAAGGTTGGGAAGAATGGAGACGGATAAGAGTCATCAGAGAAGGTTGGGAAGAATGGAGACGGATAAGAGTCATCAGAGAAGGTTGGGAAGAATGGAGACGGATAAGAGTCATCAGAGAAGGTTGGGAAGAATGGAGACGGATAAGAGTCATCAGAGAAGGTTGGGAAGAATGGAGACGGATAAGAGTCATCAGAGAAGGTTGGGAAGAATGGAGACGGATAAGAGTCATCAGAGAAGGTTGGGAAGAATGGAGACGGATAAGAGTCATCAGAGAAGGTTGGGAAGAATGGAGACGGATAAGAGTCATCAGAGAAGGTTGGGAAGAATGGAGACGGATAAGAGTCATCAGAGAAGGTTGGGAAGAATGGAGACGGATAAGAGTCATCAGAGAAGGTTGGGAAGAATGGAGACGGATAAGAGTCATCAGAGAAGGGTGAGAGAGGGACTGAGAGGGACAGTGAGGGACAGTGAGGGACAGAGAAAGACCAACATAGACCAACTGAAACTGAGCGAGAGGAAAAGATAAGAGAGGAGGCTTTTATATCAGACTGTAGCTGTCTGGCGATTGGCCTTTTGCTGGAGTCAGGAAAGGGGTTGTGCAGGTCAGGAGCTGGGTGAACGTTGTCATTGGCCGATCCTGCACCTCCAAGCTGCAGGGCTCTGGTCCTGTAGCCTTCTCATCCTCTTCCCTAGCCACACCCACCACGTTAGTCCTATCAACGCACACACCACCGACTCCACATAGTAACCATCCAACGACGTCACACACACACCGCCCTCCTTTACACACAGCTGTAGCGGGGAGGAGAGGGAGACAGAAAGAGACACATTCAACACAAGTGTTTCCACAAATATTCACATCATAGCTATTCAATGAACTACGACATTATAAATGAGATAATGGTCAGGTAATTCTCTCTCTCACATACCCCAGCCTCCTCTGAGGAGCCACAGCTCTGTCCGATGGCTCCCTGGCACTCCTTAGAGGTGAGTGGGTCGACCATCCACAATGCCAGGGTGGAGGGCCAATTGCCCCCTAGGTTGGTGACCGTGTTCAGCAGGGTCATGTAGGTCCCACCGATCACTGGGTCACTCACTTTAGCATGGAAAGCCATACAGGCCACATACATGCTGTACAGCGCCACCTGTGAGTAAAGGAGGGGAAAGGTAGGAGTGGGTGGTGTCCCAAGCTGGATCAAGCGGTTATATAGTGGCCTTATTTCACATTGAAGAGCAGGAGAGAAAGGCAGGGGTAGGGAGGGAGCAGAGAACGGGAGGGAGGGAGAGAGATCAGAGAAATGGAGGGAGGGAGAGAGATCAGAGAAATGGAGGGAGGGAGAGAGATCAGAGAAAGGGAGGGAGGGAGAGAGCAGAGAAATGGAGGGAGGGAGAGAGAACAGAGAATGGGAGGGAGAGAGCAGAGAATGGGAGGGAGAGAGCAGAGAAAGGGAGGGAGGGAGAGAGCAGAGAAAGGGAGGGAGGGAGAGAGATCAGAGAAAGGGAGGGAGGAGAGAGCAGAGAAAGGGAGGGAGGGAGAGATCAGAGAAAGGGAGGGAGGGAGAGAGCAGAGAAATGGAGGGAGGGAGAGAGAACAGAGAATGGGAGGGAGGGAGAGAGATCAGAGAAATGGAGGGAGGGAGAGAGAGAACAGAGAATGGGAGGGAGGGAGAGAGATCAGAGAAATGGAGGGAGGGAGAGAGAGAGCAGGGAATGGGAGGGAGGGAGAGAAGAGAAAGGAAGGGGGAGAGAGAGCAGAGAAATGGAGGGAGGGAGAGAGATCAGAGAAAGGGAGGGAGGGAGAGAGCAGAGAAATGGAGGGAGGGAGAGAGAACAGAGAATGGGAGGGAGAGAGCAGAGAATGGGAGGGAGAGAGCAGAGAAAGGGAGGGAGGGAGAGAGATCAGAGAAATGGAGGGAGGGAGAGAGATCAGAGAAAGGGAGGGAGGGAGAGAGCAGAGAAATGGAGGGAGGGAGAGAGAACAGAGAATGGGAGGGAGAGAGCAGAGAATGGGAGGGAGAGAGCAGAGAAAGGGAGGGAGGGAGAGAGAGCAGAGAAAGGGAGGGAGGGAGAGAGATCAGAGAAAGGGAGGGAGGGAGAGAGCAGAGAAAGGGAGGGAGGGAGAGAGATCAGAGAAAGGGAGGGAGGGAGAGAGCAGAGAAATGGAGGGAGGGAGAGAGAACAGAGAATGGGAGGGAGGGAGAGAGATCAGAGAAATGGAGGGAGGGAGAGAGAGAACAGAGAATGGGAGGGAGGGAGAGAGATCAGAGAAATGGAGGGAGGGAGAGAGAGAGCAGGGAATGGGAGGGAGGGAGAGAAGAGAAAGGAAGGGGGAGAGAGAGCAGAGAAATGGAGGGAGGGAGAGAAAGAGCAGATAAATGGAGGGAGGGAGAGAGAGAAGAGAAAGGGAGTGAAGGAGAGAGAGCAGAGAAAGAGAGGGAGGGAGAGAGAGCAGAGAAAGGGAGGGAGGGAGAGAGAGCAGAGAAATGGAGGGAGGGAGAGAGCAGAGAAATAGAGGGGGAGAGTGAGAGCAGAGAAAGGGAGGGAGGGGGAGAGAAAGCAGAGAAATGGAGGGAGGGAGAGAGCGCAGAGAAAGGGAGGGAGGGAGAGAGAGCAGAGAAAGGGAGGGAGGGAGAGAGATCAGAGAAATGGAGGGGAGAGAGAGAGCAGAGAAATGGAGGGGGAGAGAGAGAGCAGAGAAATGGAGGGAGGGAGAGAGCAGAGAAATTGAGGGGGAGAGAGAGCAGAGAAATGGAGGGGGAGAGAGAGAGAAGAGAAAGGGAGGGAAGGAGAGAGAGCAGAGAAAGGGAGGGAGGGAGAGAGAGCAGAGAAATGGAGGGAGGGAGAGAGATCAGAGAAATGGAGGGGAGAGAGAGAGCAGAGAAATGGAGGGGGAGAGAGAGAGCAGAGAAATGGAGGGAGGGAGAGAGCAGAGAAATGGAGGGGGAGAGTGAGAGCAGAGAAATGGAGGGGGAGAGAGAGAGCAGAGAAATGGAGGGAAGGAGAGAGCAGAGAAATGGAGGGGGAGAGTGAGAGCAGAGAAAGGGAGGGAGGGAGAGAGAGCAGAGAAATGGAGGGGGAGAGAGAGAGCAGAGAAAGGGAGGGAGGGAGAGAGAGCAGAGAAATGGTAGTAGAGACAACAGAGATGGATAGATAGTGTGAACAGTATTACCTGATGCAGTACTATAGTGTAGTAGAGACAACAGAGATGGATAGATAGTGGTACCTGATGCAGTACTATAGTGTAGTAGAGACAACAGAGATGGATAGATAGTGTGAACAGTATTACCTGATGCAGTACTATAGTGTAGTAGAGACAACAGAGATGGATAGATAGTGGTACCTGATGCAGTACTATAGTGTAGTAGAGACAACAGAGATGGATAGATAGTGGTACCTGATGCAGTACTATAGTGTAGTAGAGACAACAGAGATGGATAGATAGTGGTACCTGATGCAGTACTATAGTGTAGTAGAGACAACAGAGATGGATAGATAGTGTGAACAGTATTACCTGATGCAGTACTATAGTGTAGTAGAGAGACAACAGAGATGGATAGATAGTGGTACCTGATGCAGTACTATAGTGTAGTAGAGACAACAGAGATGGATAGATAGTGGTACCTGATGCAGTACTATAGTGTAGTAGAGACAACAGAGATGGATAGATAGTGGTACCTGATGCAGTACTATAGTGTAGTAGAGACAACAGAGATGGATAGATAGTGTGAACAGTATTACCTGATGCAGTACTATAGTGTAGTAGAGAGACAACAGAGATGGATAGATAGTGGTACCTGATGCAGTACTATAGTGTAGTAGAGAGACAACAGAGATGGATAGATAGTGGTACCTGATGCAGTACTATAGTGTAGTAGAGACAACAGAGATGGATAGATAGTGGTACCTGATGCAGTACTATAGTGTAGTAGAGACAACAGAGATGGATAGATAGTGTGAACAGTATTACCTGATGCAGTACTATAGTGTAGTAGAGAGACAACAGAGATGGATAGATAGTGGTACCTGATGCAGTACTATAGTGTAGTAGAGACAACAGAGATGGATAGATAGTGGTACCTGATGCAGTACTATAGTGTAGTAGAGACAACAGAGATGGATAGATAGTGTGAACAGTATTACCTGATGCAGTACTATAGTGTAGTAGTAGAGACAACAGAGATGGATAGATAGTGGTACCTGATGCAGTACTATAGTGTAGTAGAGACAACAGAGATGGATAGATAGTGGTACCTGATGCAGTACTATAGTGTAGTAGAGACAACAGAGATGGATATAGTGTGAACAGTATTACCTGATGCAGTGCTATAGTGTAGTAGAGAGACAACAGAGATGGATAGATAGTGGTACCTGATGCAGTACTATAGTGTAGTAGAGACAACAGAGATGGATATAGTGTGAACAGTATTACCTGATGCAGTGCGTAGCTGAACAGGACTATAGTATAGTAGTAGAGAGGGAATCCCCCTTCCTGCTTTAAACTGGGAGTCCACCACACCAACACAGCATACCCCAGACCTATCAACAACCTACACAGGAAAACACACATGTATGAGAAGAGAGAGAGAGAGAGAGAGAGAATTGAATTGAGAGAGAGATTGAATTGAGAGGGAGACAGAGACAGAGAGAGACATTGAGAGACATAGAGAGACAGAGACAGAGAGAGAGAGACAGAGAGAGACATAGAGAGACAGAGACAGAGAGAGAGAGACAGAGAGAGACAGAATACCTGAAGGGAAAGGCCTTGTAGAAAACGTCTAGTGGTCGTGGTCCCGCGGTGTATTTACTGATGATGAGAGGTAGTAGTATCTGCAGTGGAACCATGGGGACTGCCAGTAATGCCAGCTGCTCTTTAGGAACACCTGCCTCAACCAGCTTCAGACCGGTCACTGCATCTGCAGCAGAGAAACCTATCTGGAGAGAGAGAGAGAGAGAGACAGAGACAGACAGACAGAGACAGAGACAGACGGACGGACGGACGGACGGACGGACGGACGGACGGACGGACGGACAGACAGACAGACAGACAGAGAGACAGAGACAGCTAAGTCAGGTACAGGTACCTTTACAGTGGGGTTAGACACAGCAGGTGAGTTAAGCTAGTTGTCCAGGCAGGTTGGTTAAAATGTGGGCACCTCGGAGGTGAGTGACAGGCTACACAGGGTGACCCCAATCGGTGGACCTAGATGTAGTCACCTCGGAGGTGAGTGACAGGCTACACAGGGTGACCCCAGTCGGTGGACCTAGATGTAGTCACCTCGGAGGTGAGTGACAGGCTACACAGGGTGACCCCAGTCGGTGGACCTAGATGTAGTCACCTCGGAGGTGAGTGACAGGCTACACAGGGTGACCCCAGTCGGTGGACCTAGATGTAGTCACCTCGGAGGTGAGTGACAGGCTACACAGGGTGACGTTAGTCCATGGACCTGTTTAACCTGACTGGGTTACAGAGAGCACTAGCATGCAGGGACGTTGTAGCTAAACCTTAGCAGTGAGCAGCAGAGGATGAACAGGGTGGGACAGTCTGGCTTTCTTAAAGGGATACTTCGGGATCTTGGCAATGAATTCCATCTCTGTGTCCAGTATGAAGAAAGTTATGAGGTAGTTTCAAAAGCCAATGCTATCTATCGTTAGTGCAATTTTGACTGGAAGTCTATGGTATCTGCTAGCATGCTACATAAAAATGGTATCCACGAGGTCATCAGACTGAGGGAGTAGATAAAGGAATTCATTGGCAAAATCCCGAAGTGTCCCTTTAACTGGGTGACAGTTGAAGGTGAGTCAGGTGCAGTAAGCTGTCGGGTACCTTAGCAGTGAGCAGCAGGCTACAGAAGGTGACCCCAGTCCGTGGACCTGTTTAACCTGACTGGGTTGCAGTAAGCTGTCGGGTACCTTAGCAGTGAGCAGCAGGCTACAGAAGGTGACCACAGTCCGTGGACCTGTTCAACCTGACTGGGGTGCAGTAAGCTGTCGGGTACCTTAGCAGTGAGCAGCAGGCTACAGAAGGTGACCCCAGTCCGTGGACCTGTTTAACCTGACTGGGTTGCAGTAAGCTGTCGGGTACCTTAGCAGTGAGCAGCAGGCTACAGAAGGTGACCCCAGTCCGTGGACCTGTTTAACCTGACTGGGGTGCAGTAAGCTGTCGGGTACCTTAGCAGTGAGCAGCAGGCTACAGAAGGTGACCCCAGTCCGTGACCTGTTTAACCTGACTGGGGGTGCAGTAAGCTGTCGGGTATCTTGAGCAGCAGGCTACAGAAGGTGACCCCAGTCCGTGGACCTGTTTAACCTGACTGGGTTGCAGTAAGCTGTGGGTACCTTAGCAGTGAGCAGCAGGCTACAGAAGGTGACCCCAGTCCGTGGACCTGTTTAACCTGACTGGGTTGCAGTAAGCTGTCGGGTACTTAGCAGTGAGCAGCAGGCTACAGAAGGTGACCCCAGTCCGTGGACCTGTTTAACCTGACTGGGGTGCAGTAAGCTGTCGGGTATCTTAGCAGTGAGCAGCAGGCTACAGAAGGTGACCCCAGTCCGTGGACCTGTTTAACCTGACTGGGGTGCAGTAAACTGTCGGGTACCTTAGCAGTGAGCAGCAGGCTACAGAAGGTGACCCCAGTCCGTGGACCTGTTTAACCTGACTGGGTTGCAGTAAGCTGTCGGGTACCTTAGCAGTGAGCAGCAGGCTACAGAAGGTGACCCCAGTCCGTGGACCTGTTTAACCTGACTGGGTTGCAGTAAGCTGTCGGGTACCTTAGCAGTGAGCAGCAGGCTACAGAAGGTGACCCCAGTCCGTGGACCTGTTTAACCTGACTGGGTTGCAGTAAGCTGTCGGGTACCTTAGCAGTGAGCAGCAGGCTACAGAAGGTGACCCCAGTCCGTGGACCTGTTTAACCTGACTGG
>NW_025745665.1:0-13570 GCF_021184085.1 Oncorhynchus gorbuscha | reverse complement strand
GCGGCTCTCCTATGACAGTGCCACATTGAAAGTTGCTGAGCTCTTCAATAAGGCCATTCTACTGGCAATGTTTGTCTATGGAGATTGCATGGCTGTGTGCTCTATTGTATACACCTGTCAACAACAGGTATAGCTGAAATAGCCACATCAACTAATTTGAAGGTGTCCACATACTTTTGTATATACAATGCCTTCGGAAAGTATTCAGCTCCCTTGACTTTTTCCATGTTGTTCTAAAAAAAAAACTTCAATAGTACTCAGACCCTTTACTCAGTACTTTGTTGAAGCATCTTTGGCAGCGATTACAGCCTAGAGTCTTCTTGGGTATGACGCTACAAGTTTGTCACACCAGTACTTGGTGAGTTCCTCCCATTCTTCTCTGCAGATCCTCTCAAGATCTGTCAGGTTGGATGGGAAGCGTTGCTGCACAGCTATTTCCAGGTCTCTCCAGAGATGTTCGATTGGGTTTAAGTCCGGGCTCTGGCTGGGCCACTCAAGGACATTCAGAGACTTGTCTGGGTGCTTAGGGTTGTTATTCTGGTGGAAGGTGAACCTTCACCTCAGCCTGAGGTCCTGAGCGCTCTGGAGCAGGTTTTCATCAAGGATCTCTCTGTAGTTTTCTGTTCGTCTTTGCCTCAATGCTGAGTAGTCTCCCAGTCCCTGCTGCTGAAAAACATCCCCATAGCATGATGCTGCCACCACCTTGCTTTACCGTAGGGATGGTGCCAGGTTTCCTCCAGATATGACGCTTGGCATTCAGGCCAAAGAGTTGGTTTCATCAGACCAGACAGACAATCCTGTTTCTCAGATTGTCTTCAGGTGACTTTTGGCAAACTTCACGCAAGCTGGCATGTGCCTTTTACTGAGAAGTGGCTTCCGTCTGGCGACTCTACCATAAAGGCCTGATTGTTGGAGTGCTGCAGAGATTGTTGTCCTACTGTCCTTCTCCAAAGAGGAACTCTAGAGCTCTGTCAGAGTGACCATCAGGTTCTTGGTCACCTCCTGACCAAGGCCCTTCTCCCCAATTGCTCAGTTTGGCCGGGTGGCCAGCTCTAGGAAGAGTCTTGGTGGTTCCAAACTTCTTACATTTAAAAATGATGGAGGCCACTGTGTTCGAGGACCTTCAAAGCTGCATAAATGTTTTGTTACCCTTCCCCAGATCTGAGCCTTGACACAATCCTGTCTCGGAGCTCTATGGACAATTCCTTTGACCTTGGTTTTTGCTCTGACATGCACTGTCAACTGTGGGACGTTATGAAACAGGTGTGTGCCTTTCCAAATCATGTCCAATCAATTGAATTTACCACAAGTGGACTCCAATCAAGTTGTAGAAACATCTTAAGGATGATCAATGGAAACAGGATGCACCTGAACTCAATTTCACGTCTCATAGCAAAGGGTCTGAATACTTCTGTAAACAAGGTATCTGTTTTTATGTTTTAATAAATGTGCAAACATTTCTAAAAACCTGTTTTCGCTTCGTCATTCTGAGGTATTGTGTGAAGATTGATTAAATAAAAACCAATCCTATGCAATTTTAGAATAAGGTTCTAACGTAACAAAATGTGGGAAAAGTCAAGGTGTCTGAATATTTTCCGATAGGCACTGAGTGGATTTACGACGTGGTCGTAAAGTCCTAAAAACGAACAGGGGGGTTGTTTACATCTCTGCTAGTCAATTCCCTGAAAGGGCTAGCGTCATGACACTAGGGATGTACGATATATCAGTGAACGTATCAGAATCAGCTGTTATTTGCTAAAAATACCAACATCTGTATGGGCCCGATGTGTAGTTTAATGCAATGTGCAAAACTGACGTGCATACAGTGAGGGGGAAAAGTATTTCCTCATTAAAATGCAAATCAATTTATAAAATTTTTGACATGAGTTTTTCTGGATTTCTTTGTTGTTATTCTGCCTCTCACTGTTCAAATAAACCTACCATTAAAATTATAGACTGATCTTTTCTTGTCAGTGCGCAAACGTACAAAATCAGCAGGGGATCAAATATAACATAGGTAAATGATGTAATGACGCCACGTAAAATGTTGCGCTACATGTTCAACACAGCATTCCTAACCTAGCCCACAATGTCTGCTGTGTGGATCCAGCAGTCAACAAGTCGAGCAGTCATTTGAAAGAGTAAGAACATTTCAGCGAGACAACTCAAAGGCAAAATCCATTAACTTCAGGATAATGGAATTCATTGCCCTTTGCAATCAACCATTCTCTGTCGTGGTGATGTTGGCTTTCGCCAACAAGACGAGCACCGGACACATGTTGCTCCTACCGGAGTTACACAGTGATCGTGTCACTCTTATTAGCTTCACGACATATGACATTTACGTCTCTTCCAAGACGGAGTAGCAGTCAGACGCCTTTGTCCTGTCGTGTCCCTTGTATACATCTTTTTACATCTTTTTCTTCGCATATCTTTTAAAAATATTTTCCTAAACCTTAACTTCTAAATACTCTCCTGCAACACGCCTCACCCAATGTGGGGTAGATCTGCTTTTTTTCTAAAGTATTTCTATTTACTTCGGATCTGGAATCCTCAAATGAAGCTAGCCAGCTAACTACCTACCAGTTATCAGTTAGCGATCCATTGCTAGCGGTCATCAACTAACCTTTAGATCGGAAAGCTCTCGCCAGTTCAAACAACGTGACTCAAACCAGAGCATAACGGATCTATTTCTCTCCATATTCCCCGATTCCTACGCAAACTCTGGACATTTTCATTTGGATCTTCGCAACTAGCTAACCGCAATCCAGTTCTCTGCTGCCTGTGACTGGAATTAATTGCAAAATTGCTGAAGTTGGAGACTGATCTCCCTCACCAACTTCAAACATCTGCTATCTGAGCAGCTAACCGATCGCTGCAGCTGTACATAGTCTATCGGTAAATAGCCCACCCATTTTTACCTACCTCATCCCCATACTGTTTTTATTTATTTACTTTTCTGCTCTTTTGCACACCAATATCTCTACATGTACATGACCATCTGATCATTTATCACTCCAGTGTTAATCTGGAAAATTGTAATTATTCGCCTACCTCCTCATGCCTTTTGCACACAATGTATATAGACTCCCTTTTTTCCGACTGTGTTATTAATATATATGAATAATAATAATATATGCCATTTAGCAGACGCTTTTATCCAAAGCGACTTACAGTCATGTGTGCATACATTCTACGTATGGGTGGTCCCGGGAATCGAACCCACTACCCTGGCGTTACAAGCGCCATTCTCTACCAACTGAGCTACAGAAGGACCATATTATTGACTTGTTAATTGTTTACTCCATGTGTAACTCTGTGTTGTCTGTTCACACTGTTATGCTTTATCTTGGCCAGGTCGCAGTTGAAAATGAGAACTTGTTCTCAACTAGCCTACCTGGTTAAATAAAGGTGAAATAAATTTTTAAATTTAAAAATCCTAGGTGACCACTCCTGGCTAGCGTTTCCATCCTGGAGCAAGCACCAATTAGCCTGAAGCTAGCCCGGCCAGGACTCTTGTGCTACCACCGAAGCCCACTAGTGGGCTACAATATCCAGACCTCTTCTACTGCCGGTACGGGGCACGGAACCCAGCCGATCCTCTACGACTGGAATACCGACATAATCTGCCTGAGGATTTCAACAGGCCCGACGCCCGCTGAAGGCCCATTCTGCTAACCTGCTAGATGCCTAGAGCTACTTGGAACCATATTAATTCCACGACTGGTCTATCAACATCCCCCAAAGGCTAACTTGCTAGCCCCGGTCTGCTAACTCCTAGCTTGCCTGTCCCGGTCTGCTAACTGCTAGCTTGCCTGTTAACTGCTATCTTGCCAGCCCCAGTCTGCTAACTGCTAGCTTGTTTAGCCCCGGCCTACTAACTCTTAGCATCGGCCTGCTAACTGTCTAAATCACTGTGTCCCCAGTCAGCCCAACCACTCAATGGACTCATATGTTCACTTGGCTACGCATGCCTCACTCTAATATCAATATGCCTCGTCCATTACTGTCCTGGTTTGTGATTACTGTCTTATTTCACTGTAGAGCCTCTAGCCCTGCTCAATATGCCTTAACCAACCATGTTGTCCCACCTCCTAGATATGCGATGACCTCACCTGGTTTAAATATCGCTCTCATCATTACTCAATGCCTAGATTTACCTCCAATGTACTCACATCCTACCTTCCCTTTGTCTGTACACTATGCCTTGAATCTATGTTTTCGTGCCCAGAAACCTGCTCCTTTTTCTCTCTGTTCCGAACGTGCTAGACGGCCAGTTCGTATAGCATTTAGCCGTACCCTTATCCTACTTCTCCTCTGTTCCTCTGGTGATGTAGAGGTTAATCCAGGTCCTGCAGTGCCTAGCTCCCTCCCACTCCCCAGGTACTCTCATTTGTTGACTTCTGCAACCGTAAAGCCTTGGTTTCATGCATGTTAACATTAGAAGCCTACTCACTAAGTTTGTTTTACTCACTGCTTTAGCAGACTCTGACACCCCGGGTGTCTTAGCCGTGTCTGATTCCTGGCTTAGGAAAACCAACAAAAACCCTGAAATCTCCATCGCTAACTATAACATTTTCCACCAAGTTAGAACTGCCAAAGGGGGTGGTGTTGCAATCTACTGCAAAGATAGCCTGCAGAGTTCTGTATTACTATTCAAATCTGTACTAGAGGTCGACCAATTATGATTTTTCAACGCCGATACCGATTCCGATTATTGGAGGACCAAAAAAAGCCAATGCCGATTAATTAATTATTTTTTATTTGTAATAATGACAATTAGAACAATACCGAATTAACACCTATTTTAACTTAATATAAAACATCAATCAAATCAATTTAGCCTCAAATAAATAATGAAACACGTTCAATTTGGTTTAAATAATGCAAAAACAAAGTGTTGGAGAAGAAAGTAATATGTGCCATGTAAAAATGTGTGCCATATAAAAAAGCTAACGTTTAAGTTCCTTGCTCAGAACATGAGAACATATGAAAGTTGGTGGTTCCTTTTAACATGAGACTTCAATATTCCAAGATAAGAGGTTTTAGGTTGTAGTTAATATAGTATTTATAGGACTATTTCTCTCTATACCATTTGTATTTCATATACCTTTGAATATTGGATGTTCTTATAGGCACTATAGTATTAACAGTGTAACAGTATAGCTTCCGTCCCCCTCCTCGCCCCTGGGCTCGAACCAGGAACACATCGACAACAGCCACACTCAAAGCATCGTTACCCATCGCTCCACAAAGCCTCGGCCCTTGCCGGGCAAGGGGAATAACTACTCCAAATCTAAAAGCGAGTGACGTTTGAAACAGTATTAGCGCTCACCCAGCTAACTAGCTAACCATTTCACATTGGTTACACCAGCCATTAAGCTGATAGGCTTGAAATCATAAACAGTGATGTGCTTGCGAAGAGCTGCTGGCAAAACGCATGAAAGTGCTGTTTGAATGAATGATTACGGGCCTGCTGCTGCTCAGTCAGACTGATCTATCAAATCAGACTTAATTATAACATAATACCACACAGAAATACGAGCCTTAGGTCATTAATATGGTCGAATGCGGAAACAATCATTTAGAAAACAAAACGTTTATTATTTCAGTGAAAGACAGAACCGTTTGGTATTTTATCTAATGGGTGGCATCCCTAAGTCTAAATATTCTTGTTACATTGCACAACCTTCAATGTATGTCATAATTACGTAAAATTCTGGCAAATTAGTTCGCAATGAGCCAGGCAGCCCAAACGGTTGCATATAGCCTGGCTCTGCGTGCAATGAACGCAAGAGAAATGACACAATCTCACCTGGTGAATATTGCCTGCTAAACTGGATTAGTAGGTATAACTAGTGATTATGATTGATTGTTTTTTTATAAGATAAGTTTAATGCTAGCTAGCAATTTACCTTGGCTTCTACTGCATTTGCGTAACAGGCAGGCTGCTCGTGGAGTGCAATGGTTAGAGCGTTTGACTAGTTAACTGTGCGGTTGCAAGACTGGAACCCCTGAGCTGACAAGGTGAAAATCTGTTGTTCTGCCCCTGAACAAGGCAGTTAACCCACAGTTCCTTGGCAGTCATTGAAAATAAGAATGTGTTCTTAACTGACTTGCCTACTTAAATAAAAGGTATAAAAATAAAAATATAAACATTTTTTAATTATCGGAAATTGGTGCCCAAAAATACCAATTTCCGATTGTTATGAAAACTTGAAATCGGCCCTAATTAATCGGCCACACTTCTAAAAATTCACCTTTTGAGAAACAAGTCACTCACGGTTGCCACTTGCAAGACCTCCCTCTGCCCCCAGCTGTGCCCTCGATACCATATGTGAATTGATTGCCCCCCATCTATCTTCTGAGCTTGTGCTACTAGGTGACCTAAACTGGGACATGCTTAACACCCAGGCCATCCTACAATCCAAGCTTGATGCCCTCAATCTCACACAAATGATCAATGAACCTACCATGTACAACTCCAAATCCGTAAACACGGGCACCCTCATAGATGTTATCCTAAATAACTCACCCTCCAAATACACCTCTGCTGTTTTCAATCAAGATCTCAACAATCACTGCCTGCATCCGTAATGGATCTGCGACCAATCGACCACCCTTCATCACTGTCAAACTCTACCTAAAACACTTCTGCGAGCAGGCCTTTCTAATCGACCTGGCCGGGGTATCCTGGAATGACATTGACCTCATCCCGTCAGAAGATGATGCCTGCCTATTCTTTAAAAGTGCCTTCCTCACCATCTTAAATAAGCAAGCCCCATTAAAAAAAAATGAACACGGAATAGATATAGTCCTTGGTTCACTCCAGAACTGTCTGCCCTTGACCAGCATAAAAACATCCCGTGGCGTTCTGCATTAGCATCGAATAGCTCCCGTAATATGCAACTTCTCAGGTAAGTTAGGAACAAATATACACAGGCAGTTAGGAAAGCTAAGGCTAGCTTTTTAAAACAGACATTTGCATCCTGTAGTACAAACTCAAAAAGGTTCTGGGACACTGTAAAGTGGAGAATAAGAGCACCTCCTCCCAGCTGCCCACTGCTCTGAGGCTAGGAAACACTGTCACCACCGATAAATCCACTATAATTGAGAATTTCAATAAGCATATCTCTACGGCTGGCCATGCTTTCCACCTGGCTACCCCTACCCCGGTCAACTGCCCGGCACCCCCCACAGCAACCCGCCAAAGCCCCCACCATTTCTCCTTTACCCAAATCCAGATAGCTGATGTTCTGAAAAAGCGGCAAAATCTGGACCCTACAAATCAGAAGGGCTAGACAATCTGGACCCTCTCTTTCTAAAATTATCTGCAGAAATTGTTGCAACCGCTATTACTAGCCTGCTCAACCTCTCTTTTGGATCATCTGAGACTCCCAAAGATTGGAAAGCTGCCGTGGTCATCCCCCTCTTCAAAGGGGGTGACACTCTAGACCCAACCTGTTACAGACCTATATCTATCCTACCCTGTCTTTCTAAAGTCTTCGCAATCCAAGATAAAAAGATTACCGACCATTTCGAATCCCACCGTATCTTCTCCGCTATGCAATCTGGTTTCAGAGCTGGTCATGGGTGCACCACAGCCACGCTCAAGGCCCTAAACGACATAAGCACCATCGATAAGAGACATTACTGTGCAGCCATATTCATCGACCTGGCCAAGGCTTTTGACTCTGTCAATCACCACATTCTTATTGGCAGACTCGACAGCCTTGGTTTCTCAAATGATTGCCTCGCCTGGTTTACCAACTACTTCTCTGATAGAGTTCAGTGTGTCAAATCGGAGGGCCTGTTGTCCAGGCCTCTGGCAGTCTCTATGGGGGTGCCACAGGGTTCAATCCTCAGGCTGACTCTCTTTTCTGTATACATCAATGATGTTGCTCTTACTGCTGGTGATTCTCTGATACACCTCTACGCAGACGACACCATTCTGTATACTTCTGCCCCCTCTTTGGACACTGTTAAATAACCACCAAACAAGCTTCAATGCCATACAACTCTCCAACTGCTCTTAAACGCAAGTAAAACTAAACGCATGCTATTCAACCGATCACTGCCCGCACCTGCTCACCTGTCCAGCATCACTACTCTGGACAGTTCTGACTTAGAATATGTGGACAACTACAAATACCTAGGTGTCTGGTTAGACTGTAAACTCTCCTTCCAGACTCACATTAAGCATCTCCAATCTAAAATTAAATCTAGAATTAGCTTCCTATATCGCAACAAAGCATTCTTCACTTACGCCGCCAAACATACCCTCGTAAAACTGATCATCCTACCGATCCTCGACTTCTCATCTATAAAATAGCCTCCAACACTCTACTCAACAAACTGGATGCAGTCTATCACAGTGCCATCCGTTTTGTCACCAAAGCCTACTATTTGACGCGTTAAATAAGCTTTTAATTTAACATGTCAAATAACACAGTTCTATTACAGAATGTTGTGTGTTCTGAATTTGCACGCACACGTGCAAGCCTAGCGCCACCACTACTATAAGTAGCACTGTCAAAGCTGTACAAAAGGTCTGCAAACAAGCAAACATCGGCCACGAACAATGTGTTTACAATACCGCATTGGTAATAAAGCATTATTTGTTAGACTGCAACTTCTGGGGTAGCTAGCTTTAGCTTGGTACCTAGCTAGCACCAATATAACCAGCCTGAAAACAATGACCTGTAGAAACTGCAGTCATTTTCATTATTCTTAGCAATGATTTAAGAATCCTTGTGAGTAAGTATTAGCTAGGTAGACACTTGTTGTTCTGCCTATTGAAATTGAAAATTCAGTTGATGAAAATAAATAGCTAGCCTGCTACTTAACTTAGCTTCATCTGGTTAGTGATGCTTGACCGGACCAGGTTATATGTTGTGAAGCTAGCCACAATAAGGATTGGCCACAATAAGGATAATAGTGGAATTTGCGGTTTGCCTTCAAAATAAAAGTAACTCTTTGAAAGTGATGCAGAAGGATACAATTGGTGGAATCATGCCATATTTAGACTAGATAATGTTAAACAAGATTGCAATGAGAAGCAATGAAATGGGGTATCAGTCAACTTGGTGACACCCACAGAACACAACTGTGTTTAGGCAAATATTAGCATTGTCGCAGGACTGTGACTGTGTGAAATCACCTCCCCAGTCAGCCTATTGTGTGTAGTGACATTTATATTACACTGTACAGCTTTACCTAAGAATTGGGGATCAATGAAATGGGGTATCAGTCTACTCAATACACAATATATTTTTTCCCAATGTCCAACCTCAGTTATCAGACTCCAAAACATCCACGCAGTACTGTTTTTCCTCAAGAATAGTGTTCAAAACACATCATTTGACAATAAATGTGGCTCAATTTACTGTTGTTTAAGAGTCCCGCAATAAGAGCTACAACGCTAATGTTCTCTGGGTGTCACCGAGTAGACTGATACCCCATGTCATTGATCCACAATCCATAGGTAAGGCTGTACAGTGAAATAAGTATATCCCCAACACAATTCTAATATATAATACATCCAGTGTGATTTCAACTGATTGTCAAATTAACAAATTATTGCCTTGTTGATTTTATATAACAACACTCCAACCTTGCTTATGCAATTATGGCTTAATTCTACTATTTCTATTCATTTGCGTCACTGTCAATTACATACTTTTATTTTGAAGGCTAAACGCATAGATGGGTCCGACCACCATTAATCAAATAAGAACGATCTTGTAAATTAGGGTTATTTTAGATGATGTTAGCTAACTAACTAGAGCTAGTATGATAAATCTTGGTTGAGAATGAAACAACTGAACAACGAAACAGCACAGCAAGTAAGTCAAAGAAATAGGTTTTTGATGATGTTTTACTGATAATGGGGCCAATTGTGCGCCGCCCTACGGGACTCCCAATCACGGCCGGATGTCATAGAGCCTGGGTTCGAACCAGGGACTGTAGTGACACCTCTTGCACTGAGATGCAGTGCCTTAGACCGTTGCGTCCATGTGTGTGTTTTAACTATTTAACTGTACCAAAATGCATAAAAGGCTGCTAAAATTTTTAATATTGGTTATTGGTATCGTGTTTTTTGTCTTGGCAAGTAAAATATTGGATATCGGTATTGGCCAAAAATGTCATATCGGTGGATGACGACTTGTAACCATAGTGTAGCGAATTCAGGGGGAGCTCTGGTCTCAAACCGGAGCCCAGCCACAGTCAAGACGACACATTTTAACCGTTACGCCAAGATGTCCTTACTTCTTGACGAGGTCGCTAGGTTTTGGGTTAAGGTTTCTACAAATAGCTTTCTCTGTGGATTTGAGTGTGGTTACATTTCTCCAGCTCCCATCCCTCAGATGTTAACCAAACCAATTCTCAGGGATACCATTTTGTTGCTTTTTAAATCCTTGATTGCCCCTTTAAAAAAGACACACAAACAATCAACCAACCAACCAAACTGCAACTCCTCAACTCTTAGTCAAGAGACTGGCATACATTGCATTTATATTAGCCCTCTGATTACATTTAAGAGCAAGACCTGCAGCTCTGTTCTTGGCCAGCTGCAACTTAACTAGGTTTTTCTTTGCAGTACCACATAGCTGGACAATAATCAAGCGAAGACAAAACTTTGAACTAAGCCCATGGGGCATATGTTATATTCTTCAAGAATAAATGGCTATATATAAATAATTATCAAGTCTAAATATGGATGTAACAACTGCAGATTTACCCTTTAACACCACACGTCTGTTCAACAACTGCAGAGTTTGTGCCTCTGTTTTAAGACAGTACTTACTAGTGTTAATCTGGGCCAATTTTCCCAAACGCATTTTAAGGCTAACTTCATCGTTACAACCATAGGATGCCTTAAGACCACTTTGGGAAACCGAGCCCAGATATCCAGTTTCCTCTTCCTCCTCCTCCTCCTTTTTCGATGTGACAGTCATCTTCCTATTCTCTTCTTTCACTCCGACAACTCCATCCTCCTCTTGCTCCTCTTCTTTCACAGTAACTTCCTCCTCCACTTTCACTCTGAACGCGTCTCCCTCTTCTTTTACTGTAACTTCTTTCTCTTCTCTTCACTCGAACAGCATCCTCCTTCTCCGTCCAGCAGACCTCTTCTTTAATAGTTGGAGAGTAGCTTAGTGAGGTCATGGTCGGCGATGTCAGCTTGCTTGCTAGGATAGTGCTAATTTTAACCAGCCAGCTAGTTTACCAATAACAACACAGTAAATATTACATTAAAATGGATAACTAACTAGACAACAGACATGGGTTTAAAACATAGGGGCTAATATACACGAAAGCGTCTAACGAGCTGTATCGGTTTGGCTAACACGCTACGGAGGTGGCTGTGTGTAAGAAGCGTTGCGTCTACTAGATTATACGTCACATTGGCAGCATTGCCTTAAAGCCCGACATCGCCATCTGCTCACTGGAGTGTGTAACGCAGTTGAGTCAAATTAATATTTTATTTTCAGACAAAAAAGTTAAAGGGTATGAGGAAGCATTAGTTTTTATTCACCAATGTAACAAGACAGTGTGGTAAAAATGTTTTGTTGTAATCACGATCTGGCTACCTATAAGAACAAACAAATCAAATACATTTCTAATTGTCACATACACATATTTAAATCAAATTGTATTGGTCCCATACACGTGTTTAGCGGGTGTAGTGAAATGCTTGTGCTTCTAGTTCCGACAGTGCAGTAATATCTAACAAGTAACATCTAACAGTTTCACAACATATACCCAAAATACAAAATAAATCTAAGTAAGGAATGGATTAAGAATATATATACATATATATCAGAGCTGCATTGGACTAAGATACAATGGCATAGTATAGAGTACGATATATACATATGAGATGGGTCACATAATATTTACAAACAATTAAAGTAACTAAGATACTGTAGAATATTATATAGTACAGTTTATACATGAGATGAGTAATGAAAGACACGGAGACATTATTAAAGTGGCTAGTGTTTAATTTCCTTAAAGTGGCCAGTGATACCTAATCTATGTCTATAGGCAGCAGCCTCTGATGTGCTGGACATGGCTGTTTAACAGTCAGTGGTGTAGTATAGAATGCAATACAGTATTTACATATGAAATGGGTGATGCAATATGTAAACACAATTTTAAAGTGACTAAGATACTGTAGAATAGTGTGCTGTGCAGTTTATACATATAAGATGAGTAATGCTAGATACGGAACATTATTAAAGTGGCTAGTGATCCATTATTAAAAGTGGTTAATTCCTAATCTATGTCTATAAGGCAGCCCCCCCTGATGTGCTAGTGATGGCTGTTTAGCAGTCTGATGGCCTTGAGATAGATGCTGTTTTTCAGTCTCTCGGTCACAGCTTTGATGCACCTGTACTGACCTTGCCTTCTGAATGATAGCTGTCCCATCGATGTGGACAGTGGGGTGCTCCTGCTGCTGTTTCCTGAAGTCCACGATCATCTGCTTAGTTTTGTTGAAGTTGAGAGAGAGTTTATTTTCCTGGCATCACACTCCCAGAGCCCTCACCTCCTCGTTTCATCGTTGTTGGTAATCAACCCTACTACTATTGTGTCGTCTGCAAACTTGATGATTGAGTTGGCCACGCAGTCATGGCTGAACAGGAAGTACAGGAGGCGGCTGAGCACACACCCTTGTGGGGCCCCAGGTTTGAGGATCAGCGAAGAGGAGTTGTTGTTTCCTACCTTCACCACCTGGGGACAACCCTTCAGGAAGTCCAGGACCCAGTGGCACAGGGTGGGGTTCAGACCCAGGGCCTCGAGCTTGATGATGAGCTTGGAGGGTACTATGGTGTGAATGCTGAGCTATAGTCAATGAACAGCATTCTAACATAGGTATGCCTCTTGTCCAAATGGGACTGGGCAGTGTGCAGTGTGGTGGCGATTGCATCGTCTGTAGATCTATTGGGGTGGTGAGCAAATTGAAGAAGGTCTAGGGAGGCAGGTAAGTTGGAGGTGATATGATCCTTGGCTAGTCTATCAAAGCACTTCATGATAACAGAGGTGAGTGCTACGTGGCGATAGTCATTTAGTTCAATTACCTTTGCTTTCTTAGATACGGGGACAATGGTGACCATCTTGAAGCATGTGGGGACAACAGACTGGGATAGGGAGAGATTGAATGTATCTGTGAACACACCAGTCAGCTGATCTGTGCATGCTCTGAGGACACGACTAGGTATACCATCTGGGCCGGCAGCCTTGCGAGGGTTATCACGCTTAAATGTATTACTCGCATCGGCCACGTAGAAGGAGAGCCCACAGTCCTTGGTAGCGGGCAAGAGATCATCAATTTTATTATCCAGAGATTGGACATTAGCGAGTAAAATACTCGGGAGTGGTGGGTGTTGGGCATGCTTCCTGAGTCGGACCAGAAGACCACCTCGAGTACCTCTCCTTCGCTGGCGTTGTTTTGGGTCAGCCTCTGGAATAAGTTTGATTGCTCTAGGGAGAGCAAACAAAGGATTCGCTCCAGGGAAGTCATAATCCTGGTTGTAGTGCTGGAAATTCTGGTGAGTTACAGCCGCTA